>NC_053496.1:170357889-170628887 GCF_905171775.1 Rana temporaria
GAAGGAGGAGGAGCACCGCCACCGTAATGTAAGGAAATCTGCCGACTGTCACCTGGAGGGAAGCGCTGCCCGCACCATAGACACTCATCATTGTCCATCAGTGCCGTCTCATCAGTGAAGGAGAAAAAAATACCCTTTTTGCTCAATTTTATTACAAACTATGACTTTTTTTTTATAATTGTTATTTTTTTTTATTAACAGCGCTAGACTTGGAATCAGCACAAAAATGATATGCAACCATATCCTGCAAATATAAAGAATAAACTCACTTTCTTTAAAAAAGAGGCTTAAACATAAAAAAAGAAAGAAAGAAAATCCAAAATAGTCCAATCAAAACATTCCCAACACTGCATCAATTAGAGTGAAATCAGCTGTAGTGATGGACTAACATCTGACGGGGCGGTTGCTCCCACTGGGCTCCGTGATGAGAGGCCATGTGCCTTCTTAAGGCGGTCGTCCCTAGGTGAGTGTTGGGCTTACCGCGACTTATGCGTTGACTGCAAAGGCTGCAGATGACAACACTATTGTCTGCAGCGGACACGTTAAAAAAAGTCCACACTGCGAAGCCATGGGCCGGTGTCCTTGGAGCACCAGATGTGACCGTACATGGTTGATGACTCCCTCCTGATACATTAGAACTGCCTAAGATACGCTGGATCACTGTCTACAGCGCAAATGTAACCTACGCTCAGCCATATTCACATACAAGGTAAAATACGCCGGCTTGTGTTCCCTGGTGCAGCCCTTTGCATGGATGCTGCTGAGTTACACCTCCTTTATGGGGCATAACTTTACGCCATACGTACAACTTACGCGCACCAGTCGTAGCCTGCGTTGGGCGCAAGTACGATCGTGAATCGGCGTATCTCCCTCATTTGCATATTTGAATAGAAAATCAATGGGAGCGCCACATGCGTCCAGTGTAAATATGCGCCCACTCTACGCCGGCGTAGGCAAGTTACGTTGGTGGAATGAAGCCTGTTTTTAGGCGTATCTTAGTTTTGTGGGCACGGCGCACAGATACGACGGCGCATATTTGCACTTAAGATACGTCGGCGCAAGTGCTTTGTGAATCCGGGCCAATGTATTTTGGAACAACACCAACTCTCCATTGATCTAGACTCTAGTCAGAATAAACCTCGGATGGACGCAAATAAAATAGTGACCTCACAGATCTATATTAGAACCAATATTAGACATGTCCACTGCCAAAAAATGTTTGTTTTCGTTGCATTAATTTTTTATAAAAAAATAATTGTTTTTCGGGTCATTCGTTATAATGCAATTTAGCAATTTATAAATTTGAAAATCTGTAAATTAGAAAATTTGGGAATTTGAAAATCCAAAAATCACACAATGATTTCCCCTCAATCCACATCTTTAGACAGACAGTCTGTCTCCGACAGAAAGGTATTCACACCTAATCATCAATAGGCTTTAAACAGTGTTATCACACAATGAAAGGCCTTTCAGGAGCCAGCCTCATTTAACAACTCAATACCCTGGGCTAAGCATTGAAAGAGTCATTCTATTGACTGGTAGGGTCAGAATAAACCAACACTTTGCAATATCTCAAGATCCTGTAATATGAGCTATCAGTAATGTCCCCTGTCCTGTAATTTCTAATTAATATTTCTCAGTCACCCTATGCCCAAAAGGGACACAGGGTGACCCTAGACACAAGAGTTATTAATGACGCTGGCACAGGAGTACCCCTCATCCTTCCAAAGTCTCTGTTTGTCACGGGTCATTCCGTTACAATAACTAAATAACTAACTATTAAATTATAGGTATTGGAATTTCCTTTCAAATTTGGCTGTTAGTCAGCGTAACGAATACAAATTTATCCGGAGTTATGAATAATCCAAAATAAGGAATGCTGCATCTAAAAAGGGAATTAAAAATAATAATAATAAATAGTTATTTTTATTATTATTATTGTTAATTATTATTATTAATTTGTTACGTTAGATCCATTTACATATGGCATTTGTTATTTCGGATAATTCGTAACTTCGGATAAATCCGTATTCGTTACGTTCTCTAACAGCAACATTTAAAAGGAAATTCTAATACCTATAATTTAGAAGTTTGTAATAGTTAAGTTATTATTAGTTAGTTATTATTTCAGATTTTCAAATTTTCAGATTTCTGAATTTTCAAGTATTCAAATTCAGGAATTTTCAAATTTTCGAAAAATTGAATTTACAATATACAAATGTTGGAATATTCGAATATTCAGAAAAATTTGTTAAACGAGTTTTCGTTTTAGCTGTTTGCCCAGATTTTAGTTTTAAAAGTCTATACTTTAATTAAAAAAAGACATATATACTTACTCTCGGTGACAGAGAGAATAGGAGATGAGCCCAACAAAGAAAAGGAGTAACATGGTTTTCTTCAAGGTGAACATCTTTGGGCTCTGTAGATAATTTTGATTCATGGAAAGAAAAAGAAAACAGAATTGAAAATACGACTCAAAAAATAACATGAGGCCCCCACTGTTGAGCACACATAAAATGGTTGTTTCAATAAAATAAATGGTCTACTTGTTTGCTCTAAACCAGGGGTCTCCAAACTATGGCCCTTCAGTTGTTCAGAAACTATAAATCCCATCATGCCTCGTCATGTTCTGTAAATGTCAGTTTTACAATGCCTCATAGGACGTGTAGTTCCACAATAGCTGAAGGGCCGTAGTTTGGATACCCCTGTTCTAAACCATCACGAAAGATCCCGTACACCCGACACCCATTATGGGAAGGTTGAGTATTTTTAATGACATGGATTTGCTTGATGCTTTCCAGACCTTACTGGATCTGGTTACCCATGGATAAAACAATGATTAAGGGGTCTTCATCTATCTTGTTCCTCAATCCCACAAAAGGAAGAGCACAGCAGGTTCTTAGATGCCATTGGAGATGCTTCACAAGAACCAAAGTCTATGGTTTCCAGGACTTTCTATCTTAAATGGGGATGCCTTTTGACTCACCTGGGCTCCCACTCTAGTCCTCAATCAAAATTAAAGGATTTGAGATTGAAAATCAATTTATAGTTATCTGCTTTACCCACTGAACTAATGGTTTCTAGAGGGCTTTCCTTATATGAATGAGAAGAGTCCCCAGATTAATGGTCTCTGAGATTTAATCACTTCCCCTTGGGATTAATAACGTATTCTGAATCTGTAATTTGTTCCAGGTTTGGAGAGACAGAGAATTAGACTATTGAGAATATGTGAAAATAATTAATCTTTATAAGGAATATAATTTATGAATGTTAGCTTTCTACTGTACTATTTCCTAATAGGGGCAGGATATTTAAGAAATAGAGTCTAATAAAATGTTCATCAAAATTATAAAAAGCAAAAAATTCCCATTTGGGACAGAAAAATACAATTTTATCTGATCTGCATAAAAGTGTTTTTATTAAGTTTACAAAAAACTGGTTTAATTCTAGGTTGGCCAATTGAGATATTTTCTGTTTTGAATTTTGTGAACCAATTTGAATTTTCACATTCATTGTGCAAAATAAACTGTGAGAAAAATTATATGAGGAATAGTGTTGGGGCGAGCAGTTCAGAACGAGCATAAGTTCGGTCCAAACATCGCCCGTTGACCCATTCAGCGAACACCCAAATTTGCGGCTCGCTTGCCCACTGAGCCCCCATAATGCCCTGCGCTCTGCACAGTGCATTCTAAGCCCTAAGCAATGCACCTGGCCAGTGCTTTGCCCAATCAGGGCACAGTGAATAGTAGAGATGGGCAAACAGTTCGGGCTGAGCAAAAGTTTGGCCCGAACATCACCTACGAACACCTGAATTTGCAGGGCGCTCCACAGGATGTTCGTCCCGTCAAGTGCCCCACAATGCACTGCAAGCTGCACAGTGCATTTTACGCCCTGATAGGGCAAAGCTTTATAATTGGATTTATAATATAGTAACAATATTGCAGCATATGCTTACCGGGTAGTTCAGTTGGTGCTGAGAGTGCAGACAGCTGAAGACTTCAGGAGTTCTACTCTACAGAGAACGGGGTCGGCTTATATAGTAGAAGAAAAACAAGCTAATTGCAGTAATTATTTAAAAAGTCAATTTTTTTCTCAGGAACACGTTTATTTAGTCAAATATTTACCTGCTAGCCTCCAGGTAGGACAATTAACTGCGCCCATTAAGCATTCCACATATCTTCTGATCTGGTGTCTTCTAGACAGTTTGAATCTAAAATCGAAGTGGAATTCCAGCCCCAATTTTTATTTTGTTTTATAACACGGAGTCGTTTGGGGCTGTTATTTGCTAAGTGTTCGGTCAGTTTTGCTTAACCACTTGCCTACTGAGGACTTTCACCCCCTTCCTGCCCAGGCCAATTTTCAACATTTAGCGCTGTCCCACTTAAATTGACAATTGCGCGGTCATGCAACTCTGTACCCAACCAAAATGTTTTATCATTTTTTCACACAACTAGAGCTTTCTTTTGGTGGTATTTAATTACCACTGGGTTTTTATTTTTTGCTAAATAAACGAATAAAGAACAAAATGAAAAAAAAAAGTTTTTATACTTTGTTATTTCTCCTTCACTGATGTGTCCAGATGAGGCTTCACTGATGGGCACTGATGAGGCTGCACTGATAGGCGGCACTGAGGGGCGCAGATAGGCGGCTCTGATGAACACTGATGGGTGGCACTGATGAGAAGGCTTGATGAGCACTGATTGGCAGCACTGGTGGGCACCAATTGGCAGCACTGATAGGTGAAACTGGTGAGGAGGCATTGATGGGCACTGATTGGCAGCACTGGTGGGAATGGATTGGCAGCACTAGTGGCACTAATTGGCACACTGGTGGACACTAATTGGCAGCACTGGTGGGCACTGTTGGTACTGCAAAAGAAGTTATAGGTGGTCCCACGTAAATGACTGTAGGTTAGTAAATGGAACTGCTACCCCTACTAATACAAGCACCTGAGAGGAGTATATGGTAAATAATGAGTTTAGACAGTAGGTGTGGGGCTGTTCTTATGCATTTTTTAGATCTACAGAATCCTTTTAAAGCGGGGGTTCACTCTAAAAACAATTTTCTAACATTACATCCAGCATACTAACGACATTTACAGTATGCAGGTATTTTTTTTTTATCGCCGTACATATCGTTATATTGTGATTTTCTCCCCGACTTCCAGGTTCTGATTCCCGCGGGAGTGGGCGTTCCTACCCCTGGGTTAGATGATTGACGTCTGGTGAAACAGTTCCCATTTCGCACAAGGCGCATTACCAGATTTCCGTAAATAGCCGAGCCGCATACTGTAAATGTTGTTAGTATCCTGGATGTAATGTTAGAATTTTTTTTTTTTAGGGTGAACCCCCACTTTAAATACATAAACACAACATCTTTTGGAAAAAGTGACAGGTGCTCTTCAATCACGTATGCCTTTGTGCTGGTGCTTCTTATGGTGCTCCCCTATAGGTGTTCCATGCCTTTAGATACCTTTCCTTTCTCTGCGCCTTTAAAAATTCATCCCCTCCATCTCATCCACATGCAGAGAAAAGATGCTCCCCTAGCATGATACCATTTTTAAAACTTTAATGGAATGTACACTGTTGGTACTGCACTGATAATCAGTGCCCTTATTACCAGTGCCAATCTCCCTTTAACACAAGCCAGTTATCGGCTCTCTTTTGTTCTCCTCACACTGTCAGCTTGATGAAAGAAAAGCTGATGAGCAGTTTGTGTTTAATTCCATGATCCACTGTCATAGGACACAGCTGATCACATGGTAAAGAACCGCTGTGATTTGCCCTTTACCCCCAATCTGTGATCAACTGGGTGTGAAGGAAGGGACACACGGAGAGTGCAATCACGGGAGGACATTAACCATATCCCTTCCTGGTTCAGTTATCCTGACTCAGTCTGATACACCACTACACCAATCTCGGTAAAGAGTAGCTTCCCTCTTCAATGATGGATTCCACCATAATTATTATACACGAGGAGGGCAAAGAGCCACTTGATGTAGCCTCATATGGGCCTATTGTGCTGTTGAATACTGACATGAAGATCCTGGCGAAGGTCTTGGCTTCTAGATTAAACAGGGTTATATCGAATACAATAGAGAAAAGTGGAAATGGGGTTGACAAAACCCTGGGACTTTAAACAGTGTCAATAAACCAATAATACAAAAATAAAAAATACAATTTTACAAAATAGAACAACAGAATAAGCATATAGAAAACCATCCAATGGACCAGCAGGGCACAGAGGACACCAGGCATGGACTGCAGCATCCCCTCCAGCGCCGTTATTCCAGCAGTGGCTGCAAGGCTAAAATATTATGTTGATGTAGAAAGAAAAGAAGTTGGTTTTGATTTATCTTTACATCCAAAAGATACAAATGAAAAATATAGACTGTATGAACAGGCAGGTAACCATATGGTACATCAAAGTCAAGGAATCAAGAATCATTTTTTGGACAAGCAGATAGAGGCTGCTCTTCGGCATTACATCGGAAAGTCTGAAGCAGATAAAAAGGACAAAATGGAAGTAAAACAGGAGAAACGGATAAAAGTGCAAAGAAAAATAAAAAAGAATATGTCAGCTTTAACCATGCCTGACCGTTTTTCAGATCATTGTGTATACCCAAGCAACCCAAACCAAAAATTATGTGACCTGGAAGGCCTCTCATCAAACTTAATGTTTAACCATCCTCCTGACATTTCACATGGAGAATTTAAAAGACTTGTTGCCTTGGCTGCAGATCTTATTGTAGTCACCACTCCAGGCTGTGCTTTACCACATCTTCACCAACATAAAGAGGATGGTGCAAAAGCTGGCACAGGGCAATATTTTACATCTACATGTGTTAAGGTACCAACCTGCAGGCAAGAGCCTCCTTCCAGCAAAGAGTCATCAACTCTGAATAAGGAGAGCCACACCCGATATGTAGAGAATGTGGATTATGGTTCTACAAAGTTTCATCCTATAGAGAAGGGCTCTTCAAAGGTGACAGAAAAGAGTAAGAATATAAATTATGAAATTATAGTCCATACAGGAGCCATTTCTCCAAAAGAAGCCAAACCATCTCTGTTTATGAGTCTAATTGGTGATCATGGAAAGTCAAAAACACTTTTCCTCCAGAACACTCTGTATAGCAGTACTACCTCTAGTACTGGACAGGTTGTTTCGTCCTATGTTAAAGCAAAAGATGTTGGAGAACTGAAGAAAATAATGCTGGGAGTTAATGAAAAAAAACAAGATTGTAGGTGCTATTGCATAGACGTTTCTATATTTAAAGGAAAAACAAAATATGTGTTCCCCTGCAACAAATGGCTCTCACGTCAAATTGTCATGATCTACGTTGGAAAATGTGACTCTCTGGACAGCAATTCACAGGCAGGATTAAAAGAACACAAACAACTATCGTATTCGTAACGAGAGAAGAGTTCATTCCTGCAATGAAAATGCAAAAAATTTTCAAAGATCCCTGGCTGCAATTCACAGTTCTGATATCAGCAGTTTAAAAAACCTTTGCTCCTTTCATTTCTTTCTACCCAGCATCAAAGACGAGGAGGGTAAAACTCTATTACATCACGTAGCTTCTCAAGAGAACCCACACATTAGTCAGGTGCTCCTGGACACAACTGTCGGAATGGTAAACATAGATCAACAGGATATATTTAATAAAACAGCCTTACATTATGCTGTTGAAAATGGGAATGCTAAGACAATAAAACTACTTACGGACAGAGGAGCACAAGCTGAAATTACAGATGAAAGTTCAAAGACTGTTTTGGATATTGAAAAAAAAAGGGAATTGAGGAGGATCACCAAGAAACCTTATTAAGGAACACTCTGGACTTAAAAGACAACTTTATTGAAAATGATTAAATTAATTAATGTAAAAAAAAAAAAAAAAAAAAAAGAAAACCATCCAATGGAAGTAGATCATGCTCAACCATGAGCTATGGTTCTGTAACGAAATTGCTCAACATGTTTTGCTCTCGATGAGCTTCTTCAGGAGGCATGGTGGATCCTTTCTTTGGCGACGGCCGTGGTGAGGCATATACAGGCTTGATGCGGCTGCTTATCGAGGAAGTATTTTCTGGGGATATGTACTCCCTTGCCCCAGTAATCAGCATTACCATGCCACTGAGGCTACTCATCTGTTCAATTGCACCCCTTGAGTCATCGCTGGTTGTTACCAGCAACTCATTATGTGTATCCCTATCCCCCACTACCCCTCGCAAGCCACATCAGCGACACTCCTCCTGTTCCTTAGCTCCCACGGCCACAGTATCCCGCCATGTTTTCTGCACCATTTTCCCGACATACATGTTCGGGTATCCACCCATATCCCCTTTGTCCGCCGCAGGGGATCCTGTACGGCGTCCTTGGTTCACACACTGTTTATCTATTCAGTGGAGATTGGTTCTCCTGAGGAAGTGGGCAACCACGAAACTAGTCGAGAATTCGACCAATCTAGCAATCGACAATTACAGATGGTTTTGGGGGGTTACCTGAGCATCTGCTTCTTGTTTGTTCAATTTTAATAGTGTCAATTGTATATTTGATTTTTCCAATAAATCGTTTTTTTTTATATGTACTACATTGTATCTTGTCATTACCAGTACCGACATAGTCCAGGAAATCCCTTAGAGTGGAGATAATTTGGGTGTAGTTACAGCCACTGCCCCCTTCTCCCCACTCTCCCCTACTCTGATGCTGAAAGTCACAAAAAGAATGTGCAGAGAATGGAACAGCAAATTTGTAAATTGACATGAGTAGGTGAGTATGCACAGGATATTAGAACGCAAATGGTCAAAATGAAAAATATATAAAAATTTCTGAATACACATAAATAAGTGTAAAATTCCCATATATATTGCATATAGGGCAACATTAGGCAAAACTCACCATAAATAGCCAGTCCAAATCCATATAAATATAATCAAAAGAAAAATTACAAAGTAAGAGACAAATCGCATATCGCCATAGCCAGTTTTAGAGCCATGGATCTCACCACCTCCGTGTTCAATCAGAAGGTCACAGTAGGAAAGAGCCTAGTCTGAAAAAGATTTCCGATAGGGGAGTATATGTAAAAATTAAATATTATGTCAGCACTCATAGTTAAATGAGTACAGTGGGTTTAAATAAGGAACACATACATGGTTCAATAATTACAACATAGAATCAATCAGATTTTCCATAGGTTCAACATAAATGATAGTTGTGAACCTGAAATGGAGTAAAGAACACCATAACTTGAGAAGGAAGTATATATCCAAGATTGGCTGGTGCCTGCTGTGCACACAATGTGCCAATGTGCTGTAAAATAGAAAAAACATACAATCAGACAAAAAAAGGAAAGCCAAAGAAAGGGCCAAGTATCCAAAAGGAAACAGCCCATGCAATGGCAATTTTGAGATATAACCTAATTGAATCGAGAGAATAAATTTCATAAGGATTACCTGCGTTGGAAAGTATGAACCTCGCTAGTACAAGCAGAGAGAGGAGACAAAACACCAGCTCTCTCTCTGTTTACCGGGTCAATGACAGAGATTGCGGCTTTTGGATACTTGGCCCTTTCTTTGTCTTTCCTTTTTTTGTCTGATTGTATGTTTTTTCTATTTTACAGCACATTGGCACATTGTGTGCACAGCAGGCACCAGCCAATCTTGGATATATACTTCCTTCTCAAGTTATGGTGTTCTTTACTCCATTTCAGGTTCACAACTATCATTTATGTTGAACCTATGGAAAATCTGATTGATTCTATTATGTCCAATATAAAAGTAAACTGCGCCAAATAGGAAACCAGATATCAGGCTGGTAAAAAGCAATGATAATAGATAATATGAATAAAAGCACATTCAGTCCAATAAAAAGTTTGTAGCAGCACCACCATGTGTCAGCAAAACTTCAGTGTGAACACACCACCACCAAACTGAAAGCCGCTTACCAGAACCACCCAAACATTAGGCATGTAGACAGATTTTATTCAATGGGCTCCACATCAGATAAGCATCAGACTGGGGAGGTGCTATTCATATTATCTATTATCATTGCTTTTTACCAGCCTGATATCTGGTTTCCTACTTGGCGCAGTTTACTTTTATATTGGACTTACTGGCCCAGATTCACAAAAGAAATACAACGGCGTATCTCCTGATACGCCGTCGTATCTTCGTTTTAGGGTCTTCCTAACTATGCGACTGATTCATAGAATCAGTTACGCATAGATAGCCCTAAGATCCGACAGGCGTAATTGAATTACACTGTCGGATCTTAGGATGCAATACCTCGGCCGCCGCTGGGGGGAGTTTGCGTCGTAAACCAGCGCCAGGTATGCAAATTAGTAGTTACGGCGATCCACGACGGTTTTTCGCGTTCGCTACGTCGCTGCTAGTCTAGTTTCCCGTCGCAAAGTTAGTCGTCGTTTTTGCTGCCCTAACTTTACACAGCACACGTATGTGCTGTATAAAGTATGGCCGTCGTTCCCGCGTCAAAATTTGAAATTTTTTTGTTCTTGCGTAAGACGTCCGGGAATACGAAAGTACGCTACGCACGTCGCAGTTCGAAAAAATGACATCAATTCGCGCAAAGCACGGCGGGAATTTCAAAACGGAGCATGCGCAGTAGGTCCGGCGCGGGAGCGTGCCTAATTTAAATGGCACACGCCCCTTTAAATTAAAAAAAGACAAAATGCAGCGCCTTCTAAGCGTAGCAAGCTTGTTTAATTAGAGTAAAATGTTCAAAAACTTATAAAAGGCCTACTCACAAACATCAGTAGGTACAGGCAGAAATATAGATATCATCCGCGTATGTGTCCCGGGGACCGTTCGATGTCCTGGTGCAGGCAGCGTGGGGATGTCACTCTCTGTACAGCAGCGGCGGCAGGAACCGAGGCGCTCTCGGAACTCACAGGCTGAAGTCAGGTTTCCACTGCGGACTGCAGACGACGTCACTTCCGGGCGCGGGAGGTGCACGCGTTCGAAACTTTCCGACAGCCCAGCCTGAGGAAGAGACTTGAAAGTTTCGAACGCGTGCACCTCCCGCGCCCGGAAGTGACGTCGTCTGCAGTCCGCAGTGGAAACCTGACTTCAGCCTGTGAGTTCCGAGAGCGCCTCGGTTCCTGCCGCCGCTGCTGTACAGAGAGTGACTGTCAGGGCGCAGACCTTCCACGGTCTCTTTCCCCAGTTGGTCCTGGGTGGAATCGAACCCAGGATCTCTCCATTGAAGGTCCAGCTCTTTTGTCTCTGAGCCACTGCTCAGTGCTATTCTGTGTGCTGTCCGTTGGAACCTGGTCCTGAACCTGTACTCCTGTGGACCAATCAGTGGCTGTACTCCTGTGGACCAATCAGTGGCCAGTGCGGCCTATTTAAGCCAGCCCCTTCCCCTTTGCTGGTTGCTGGTTTGTCATCAGTTCCTGTATGTGCTTTATCCCTTGAACTAACCTCTTGACCTGGATTACCTGATTGCTTGACTACATACCTGACCTCGGCTCGTTTATCGGATTGCTGCCTTCTCTTACCCCTGACCCCGGCTCTGGACTTTGGACTCGCTTCTCTCTGTGAACCCTGATCCCGGCTTGAATCTCAGACTTGCTGCTGTCTCCATTCCCTGAACCTGGCTTGCTTCTTGGACTTCCTTATTCCTGCTCCTGATTGACTTCGCATTGGCTTCCGGCTTCTAACGTATCCTGTGGATTCCGGATCCCACACTTGTGATCTTCACCTCGGCTACTACCCAGCTACCCTCCGGTGCCGGTGCCTTCTGGTGCTTCCCTCTCTCTGTTTCCACCCTCAGAGGAAGGTTAGCGCCAGTCCGCAAAGGTGAGCCGTCCGCAGCATCTCGGTCTCGGTAAGTACGTGTCCTGATAGTGACATCCCCACGCTGCCTGCACCAGGACATCGAACGGTCCCCGGGACACATACGTGGATGATATCTATATTTCTGCCTGTACCTACTGATGTTTGTGAGTAGGCCATTTATAAGTTTTTGAACATTTTACTCTAATTAAACAAGCTTGCTACGCTTAGAAGGCGCTGCATTTTGTCTTTTTTTGCTTTTATACAGATTACACTTCATCTGTCAGCTGGCAGCCATCTAAAGCAAGGCTATAGTGATATAGTGCTATGGACATTTGATGGACTATGATATTTCCTCTATAGCACTGTTTTTTGGGACAATTTCTATTTTTTCTTTTCCTTGTCATTCATCCCTAGCCCCCATCCCTACTCCAATCCAAAATTGTTTGTCGTGATCTCTAGACATCCACAGGGAGTGCGCTTGATTATCATGTTTTGTTTTATGCCCCTTTAAATTACGCGGGCTTACGCCGGAGGCCGCCAGCGTAAGTTTTCATGCAAGTGCTTTGAGAATCAGGCACTTGCGATGAAAACTTGTGGCGGTGTAACGTATCTACGATACGTTACGCCGCCGCGATTCTACGTGAATCTGGGCCTTAATATCTAATTTTTACAAATACTCCCCTATTTGAAATCTTTTTCAGACTAGGCTCTTTCCTACTGTGACCTTCCATTTTCTTCTGTTTCCTTTTTAATATCAAAGACTGTAAATCTCTACCCGCTTGGTTAAAAAATGCCAATCATTCACTCATTGATTCTTGATCATTGGGTCCACCCTGAGGGGCTACCTCCCATCTCATACTTCTGCTATGAATACTTTCTTTCAGATACATTTGCAAGGTGGAGATGTCCCACCAAGTTTAACTTGTTTCTCACGTGCAAAAGATTAGGGGCCTTCATTGACCCCTGAATGATCTTCTGTCACTTGAGATATTTGAGATCCAACAAAGTGTCATTTATTATTGGTGTAATTGTTTTGTTTTTTTTGCTGAAAAAAAAACAGTTTTGTCAGTCCTGACCCTTGTCTCCCCGAGCTACAGTAGTACAGGTGAAATTCGAAAAATGTAAATATCGTGCAAAAGTTCATTTATTTCACTAATGCAACTTAAAAGGTGAAACTAATATATGAGAGAGACTTATTACATGCAAAGCAAGATAGTTCAAGCCGTGATTTGTCATAATTATGATGATTATGGCTTACAGCTCATGAAAACCCCAAATCCATCATCTCAGAAAATTCGAATATTGCATGCAATCAATGAAACAAGGATTGTACATAGAGCAATATCGGACCTCTGAAAAGTATAAGGTTTGATGATTTGGGCCCGTTTTGCAGCAATTACTACCTCAATGCGGCGTGGCATGGAAGCTATCAGCCTGTGGCACTGCCGAGGTGTTATGGAAGACCAGGATGCTTCAATAGCGGCCTTCAGCTCTTCTGCATTTTTTCGGTCTCTGGGTCTTTGGTTTCCAAATGAGATGCAAAATTTGCTCTCATCAGAAAAGAGGACTTTGGACCACTGAGCAACAGACCAGTCTGTTTTCTTTAGCCCAGGTAAGACGTTTCTGACGTTGTTTGTTGTTCAGGAGTGGCTTGACAAGAGGAATACGACATTTGAAGCCCATGTCCAGAATCCGTCTGTGTGTGGTGGCTCTTGATACACTGACCCCAGCCTCAGTCCACTCCTTGTGAAAGTCCCCAACACTTTTGAATGGCCTTTTCCTGACAATCCTCTCCAGGCTGCGGTCATCCCTGCTGCTTCTGCGCCTTTTTCTTCTACACTTTTCCATTCCACATAACTTTCTATTAATGTGCTTTGATACAGCACTTTGGGAACATCCAACTTCTTTTGCAGTTACCTTTTGAGGCTTTCCCTCCTTATGGAGGGTGTCCATGATGGTTTTCTGCACAACTGTCAGGTCAGCAGTCTTTCCCATGATTGTGATTCTTACTGAACTGGACTGAGAGACCATTTAAATGCTCAGGAACTCTTTGTTATGGATTCATTATCTGACTAGAGTGGGACACTTTGAGCCTAGAATATTGCACCTTTTCACAATATTCAAACTTTCTCAGATTATGGATTTGGGGTTTTCATGAGCTGTAAGCCATAATCATCACAATTATGACAAAGCACGGCTTGAACTATCTTGCTTTGCATGTAATGAGTCTATCTCATATATTAGTTTCACCTTTTAAGTTGCATTAGTGAAATAAATAAACTTTTGCACAATATTAAATAATTTTGAGTTTCACCTATATACACAGCTGCCCCGAGTCCTTTCTCCATTGGTCTCCAGCATCCTTGTGTCTCCCTTCTATTGAATTATGTGTGGGACCAAACTTCCCAGGCCTTGGTGGCCAATCTTCACCAGTCCAGTTGATTGGTATGGGTACAAACTTCAGAATTTAAAGTCATTCAGAATTTCGTTTTTCTCCCTTTTCACACTGCACTTTCCATCTCAACAGGGAAGAGAGCAACACGCTTCTGGAAGAAATAATCTGTCCTGCTGCTTAACCCTTTCACTGAGTAAATATAACTCTGCGCTATGGTAATGTAAAATATTTTAAGAAAGCTGCTCCCCTAGAGTGGTGTGAAAACAACTTTAGCAATGTGGGGGGTGTATAGTAATAAGGGGGCGCTAATAATAAGTGATAAATAAAGTCCAAATTCTTGCGTGAAACAATATGTTAACTAGAAGGTCAACAATACAATAGTGTTTTAAAGTGCAAGTGCTTAAATGATAACAACATCAAAAAATAAGTGCAAACAGGTCCAAAAAATGCAGCAATGGTCACTAAGTGATAAGCAATTGGTAAGTCCATGCATCAAATGGTTAACTTGAGAGTAGACACCATCACCACGGAACAGATATCAAACTGGCGACATCCGGTGAGAGGTAGAGGTAGGTGCCTACTTACCAGACCACCATGACCCTTTGTTTTAAAAATAAAGGATCAGGTGGAGCTTTAGTACAGTTGGTGGCCTAAGATCTGTCCTGGTACCTGGATGGGACTGGCCAGGAATGGACTCCAACAGAAGAAATTACTATGGATAAAATGAAGAAAAAAGGGCCATAGTGAAGTTCCGCGATTTATTATAAAACAGATTAAAAACAAAAGCCAAATGGCCGCTTACTTGTGCAAGTGCCGAGACCTTGGCACTAAGGAATCAAGTGTGTTACAGCTAGATGTGACGTGGAGCACCGGCCGCACTGTGTCACACTCGTCGGTAGGTGTAGCGTGTGTTCCACCGCCTCTCTGTGCCAAATCTGGAAGTAGCTGAACGTGCCTAGGAACGCCTCGACGTACGTTTCATCTATTGATGTCGTCAGAAAGCTCATCCTGACGACATCAATAGATGAAACGTATGTTGAGGCGTTTGTATTGTATTGTTGACCTTCTAGTTAACATATTGTTTCACGCTAGAATTTAGAATTTATTTATCACTTATTATTAGCGCCGCCTTATTTCTAACCCTTTCACTGCAAGGTCTTAAAAAGTGCCCGCAGGTGGCTAAGTCTATACGCTGTATGGACCTCATTTCTCCCTCTCTTGTTGACCAATTCTATAACTCTGATCAGTGGATTACAACAAGCTTATCAGAGTTATTACCCTCTAATGTGACCTCCCTCCCTATGCTGCAGCTTCCCTTACCCCTGCTTCACCTTTCGCCACTCCCTTCCACCTAAAACTGCACCCCCTCCCCACTCTCCTGTCCTATCCCCTCCACCCCCTTTTTTCCCCCAGCACTGATTGACATAAATGGGACTGCCTGTACGGGGATGCATGGAACACCTGTGCATCCCTGTGCAGGTAAACATGGCCCTCCATGGGCATACACTTTAGTATGCCACATGTGAACGATGCTTTAGTAGCAATTTAACAGGAATTTTGAAAGTTGTGTTTATGTGCACTATTCATATACCACTTCCACATCTGCATGCTCGGAAAAGGGTCTGTATGGATTTTAGGGGGAACCCCACGCTGTTTTGATTTAAATTTTCACACAGGGTTCCTCTTAAAATCCATACCAAACCTGAAGGGCCTGGTATGTATTGGGGGCACCTTCACGCCATTTTTTTTCACTGTTTTCTATAGCCGGCAATTTTTTTTTATTCAGCTGTCAGCGGGGAAGCCCGTTGATAGCTGATGACTCATCCGTTGTTAAGGATGCGGCGGCCGGCTTCCCAGCCCGCTCCTTAACAACCAGCTATTTACTGTGCTCTGACTGGGTAAAGCTTTGAATGTACTGTGCAGTACGCAGTGCATTTTGGGTCACCAGGCGGGTAAACATCCATCCTCAAATTTGGGTGTTCACTGAACGGGAAAACAGGCAATGTTCGGCACAAACCTTTGCTCAGTCCCAGACATCGTATTCAAGAGATTATGCCTTGTTATTCCTAATCTCATCAAAACCTCTCTTAAACTTTTTTACTTTCTTTTTTGTGTTTCTTCGTCTACATTATCTTTTTTTTTATTAAATTCTTTCTTTTCTGTTTAGCTCTGAATGGGTTTCCAATTTCTTTTGTAAATCACTAATCTTATTATTTAATATTCCCATTTTCTTCTGTTTCCTTTTTAATATCAAAGACTGTAAACCTCTACCTGCTTAGGTAAAAATGCCAATCATTTACTCATTGATTCTTGATCATTGGGACCATCCTGAGGGGCTACCTCCCATGTCAGACTTTTGTTAAAAATACCTTCTTTCAAATACATTTGCAAGGTGGAGATGTCCCACCAAGTTTGACTTGTTTCTCACGTGCAAAAGATAAGGCCTTCATTGACCTCTGAATTATCTTCTGTCACTTGTGATGTTTGAGATCCAACAAAGTGTCATTTATTATTAATGTAATTGTTTTTTTTCTGCCTAGCTGGTTAATTTTCTGAAAAAAACCTGTTTTGTCAGTCCCGACCCTTGTCTCCCCGAAGTACAGTAGTACAGGTGAAATTCGAAAAATTAAAATATCGTGCAAAAGTTCATTTATTTCACTAATGCAACTTAAAAGGTGAAACTAATATATGAGAGAGACTTATTACATGCAAAGCAAGATAGTTCAAGCCGTGATTTGTCATAATTATGATGATTATGGCTTACAGCTCATGAAAACCCCAAATCCATAATCTCAGAAAATTAGAATATTACATGCAATCAATGGAACAAGGGTTGTACATAGAGCAATATCGGACCTCTGAAAAGTATAAGGTTTGATGGTTTGGGCCCCTTTTGCAGCAATTACTGCCTCAATGCGGCGTGGTATGGAAGCTATCAGCCTGTGGCACTGCTGAGGTGTTATGAAAGACCAGGATGCTTCAATAGCGGCCTTCAGCTCTTCTGCATTTTTTCGGTCTCATGTCTCTGGGTCTTTGGTTTCCAAATGAGATGCAAAATTTGCTCTCATCAGAAAAGAGGACTTTGGACCACTGAGCAACAGACCAGGTCTGTTTTCTTTAGCCCAGGCAAGACGTTTCTGACGTTGTTTGTTGTTCAGGAGTGGCTTGACAAGAGGAATACGACATTTGAAGCCCATGTCCAGGATCCGTCTGTGTGTGGTGGCTCTTGATGCACTGACCCCAGCCTCAGTCCATTCCTTGTGAAAGTCCCCAACACTTTTGAATAGCCTTTTCCTGACAATCCTCTCCAGGCTGTGGTCATCCCTGCTGCTTCTGCACCTTTTTCTTCTACACTTTTCCCTTCCACATAACTTTCTATTAATGTGCTTTGATACAGCACTTTGGGAACATCCAACTTCTTTTTCAGTTACCTTTTGAGGCTTTCCCTCCTTATGGAGGGTGTTAACGATTTTTTTCTGCACAACTGTCAGGTCAGCAGTCTTTCCCATGATTGTGATTCTTACTGAACTGGACTGAGAGACATTTAAAGGCTCAGGAACCCTTTGTTATGGATTAATTATCTGACTAGAGTGGGACACTTTGAGCCTAGAATATTGCACCTTTTCACAATATTCAAATTTTCTGAGATTATGGATTTGGGGTTTTCATGAGCTGTAAGCCATAAACATCACAATTATGACAAAGCACGGCTTGAACTATCTTGCTTTGCATGTAATGAGTCTATCTCATATATTAGTTTCACCTTTTAAGTTGCATTAGTGAAATAAATAAACTTTTGCACGATATTCAAATTTTTTGAGTTTTACCTATATACACAACTGCACCGAGTCCTTTCCCCATTGGTCTCCAGCAGCCTTGTGTAGGGTTGAGCGAACCCAAACTGTAAAGTTCGGGTTCGGTAAGGACTTTGGGTTTTTCCCGAACCCGGACCCGAACCCGAATAATTGGAAAAAGTTTGGGTCCGGGATCGGAGTTCGGGTATGTTTTGGCGCGCTGCACGGCAGCCAATCGCCATTCGTTTTACTACTGTGACTGGGAACTGATCACAGCCATGCCTACTTATGGCATGGCTGTGATTGGCCAGTGCAGCATGTAACCCATCATGTGACCAGCCTCTATATTAGATAGCGGCACACAGCACAGATCGTCACTCTGCTTTAGTTATGATAGGGAGAGGCTGCTGCTGTTGCTGCTTAGGGACAGTGTTAGAGAGGTGTATCCTGCTTCAGAAATCTCAACAAGCACACTTTATTTCTTTGATATCTGAATGATCGTATGGTTTCTGGCTCGTCGTCACTGTGCTTTAGTTATCATAGGGAGAGTCTGCTGCCGCTGCTGGTTAGGGACAGTGTCATTTAGGTGTATCCTGCTTCAGAAATCTCAACAAGCACACTTTATTTCTTTGATATCTGCATCATCTTATGGTTTCTGGCTCGCTGTCACTGTGCTTTAGTTATCATAGGGAGAGGCTGCTGCTGCTTAGGGACAGTGTCATTTAGGTATATCCTGCTTCAGAAATCTCAACAAGCACTCTTTATTCCTGTGACATCTGCTGTGCTTCATATAGTTTAGGAATTTTGTTCAGCTATAGGGACAGCAGCAATCTATAGGTGACTCTGAATATTTCAACAGCACTGCACCTGCCACCACCTGTGTACCTGTGATATACTGTGTTTGTGTCCAGTACATAGTTCAGGGACAGGTTTCCAGAAATTTTCCTTATAGGGACAGTCAGCAATCTATGGGTGACTCTGAATATTTCAACAGCACTGCACCTGCCACCACCTGTGCACCTGTGATATACTGTGTTTGTGTCCAGTACATAGTTCAGGGACAGGTTTCCAGAAATTTTCCTTATAGGGACAGTCAGCAATCTATGGGTGACTCTGAATATTTCAACAGCACTGCACCTGCCACCACCTGTGCACCTGTGATATACTGTGTTTGTGTCCAGTACATAGTTCAGGGACATGTTTCCAGAAATGTTCCTATAGGGACAGAAGCAATCTATAGGTGACTCTGAATATTTCAACAGCACTGCACCTGCCACCATCTGTGCACCTGTGATATACTGTGTTTGTGTCCAGTACATAGTTCAGGGACAGGTTTCCAGAAATTTTCCTATAGGGACAGTCAGCAATCTATAGGTGACCCTGAATATTTCAACAGCACTGCACCTGCCACAACCTGTGCACGTGTGATATACTGTGTTTGTGTCCAGTACATAGTTCAGGGACATGTTTCCAGAAATGTTCCTATAGGGACAGTCAGCAATCTATAGGTGACTCTGTATATTTCAACAGCACTGCACCTGCCACCACCTGTGCACCTGTGATATACTGTGTTTGTGTCCAGTACACAGTTCAGAGACAGGTTTCTAGAAATGTTCCTATAGGGACAGTCAGCAATCTATAGGTGACTCTGAATATTTCAACAGCACGCCACCTGCCACCACCTCTGCATCTGTTATATACTGTGTTTGTGTCCAGTACATAGTTCAGGGACAGGTTTCCAGAAATTTTCTTATAGGGAAAGTCAGCAATCTATAGGTGACTCTGAATATTTCAACAGCACTGCACATGCCACCACCTGTGCACCTGTGATATACTGTGTTTGTGTCCAGTACATAGTTCAGGGACAGGTTTCCAGAAATGTTCCTATAGGGACAGTCAGCAATCTATAGGTGACTCTGAATATTTCAACAGCACTGCACCTGCCACCACCTGTGCTATACTGTGTTTGTGTCCAGTACATAGTTCAGGGACAGGTTTCCAGAAATGTTCCTATAGGGACAGTCAGCAATCTCTAGGTGACTCTGAATATTTCAACAGCACTCCACCTGCCACCACCTGTGCACCTGTGATATACTGTGTTTGTGTCCAGTACATAGTTCAGGGACAGGTTTCCAGAAATGTTCCTATAGGGACAGTCAGCAATCTATAGGTGACTCTGTATATTTCAACATCACTCCACCTGCCACCACCTGTGCACCTGTGATATACTGTGTTTGTGTCCAGTACATAGTTCAGGGACAGGTTTCCAGAAATTTTCCTATAGGTACAGTCAGCGAGCTATAGGTGACTCTGAATATTTCAACAGCACTCCACCTGCCACCACCTGTGCACCTGTGATATACTGTGTTTGTGTCCAGTACATAGTTCAGGGACAGGTTTCCAGAAATGTTCCTATAGGGACAGTCAGCAATCTATAGGTGACTCTGAATATTTCAACAGCACTGCACCTGCCACCACCTGTGCACCTGTGATATACTGTGTTTGTGTCCAGTACATAGTTCAGGGACAGGTTTCCAGAAATGTTCCTATAGGGACAGTCAGCAATCTATAGGTGACTCTGAATATTTCAACAGCACTGCACCTGCCACCACCTGTGCACCTGTGATATACTGTGTTTGTGTCCAGTACATAGTTCAGGGACAGGTTTCCAGAAATTTTCCTATAGGGACAGTCAGCAATCTATAGGTGACTCTGAATATTTCAACAGCACTGCACCTGCCACCACCTGTGCACCTGTGATATACTGTGTTTGTGTCCAGTACATAGTTCAGGGACAGGTTTCCAGAAATTTTCCTATAGGGACAGTCAGCAATCTATAGGTGACTCTGTATATTTCAACAGCACTCCACCTGTCCCCTGTGATATACTGTCTGTGCAGTACATTGTTTAGGGCTGGGTTGCTGCTTCTTGCTATAGGTAGAGAAATATATAGGTGAATCTCTGCCCATTTCACCAGCACTCCACCTATCCCCTGTGATATACTGTCTGTGCAGTTTATTGTCTAGGGCTGGGTTCCTGCTTCTTGCTATAGGTAGAGAAATATATAGGTGAATATCTGCCTATTTCACCAGCTTACACTATTTTTGTATTTAAAATTTCTCAAAATTAGGGCAAGACCCTAAATTTGAGAAATATATAGGTGAATCTCTGCCCATTTCACCAGCACCCCACCAGTACATTGTTTAGGGCTGGCTTCCTGCTTATTGCTATAGGTAGAGAAATATATAGGTGAATCTCTGCCCATTTCACCAGCACTCCACCTGTCCCCTGTGATATACTGTCTGTGCAGTACATTGTTTAGGGCTGGCTTTCTGCTTATTGCTATAGGTAGAGAAATATATAGGTGAATCTCTGCCTATTTCACCAGCACTCTACCTGTCCCATGTGATATACTGTCTGTGCAGTACATTGTTTAGGGCTGGCTTCCTGCTTATTGCTATAGGTAGAGAAATATATAGGTGAATCTCTGCCTATTTCACCAGCTTACACTATTTTTGTATTTAGCATTTCTCAAAATTAGGGCCTAAAGACCCTAAATTTGAGAAATATATAGGTGAATCTCTGCCCATTTCACCAGTACTCCACCAGTACATTGTTTAGGGCTGGGTTCCTGCTTCTTGCTGTAGGTAGAGAAATATATAGGTGAATCTCTGCCTATTTCACCATATTACACTATTTTTGTATTTAAAATTTCTCAAAATTAGGGCAAGACCCTTAATTTGAGAAATATGAGGAAAACGTCAAATAAGGGACGTGGCCACGGTTGTGGTGCTGCTGGTGGAGCTCCTGATACAGGGAGAGGACGTGGTCGATCTGTGCCAGCTACAAGCACAAGTGAAACACCTTTCTCAGGTGCGAGTAGCCGACAGAGCCTGCAGCGGTATTTGGTCGGCCTAATCCAGCTCTACAAATGTTGAGGCCAGGAGCAGAACAGGCGGTAGTAGATTGGTTTGCTGACAGTGCCTCCAGTTCCTTCACATTGTTTTCCAACCAGTCTTGTGATGAAAGTTCAGAGTTGGCGCCTGCAGCCGATGTCCACCATCAGTCTTTCACCTCACCCACTTGCAAATCAGCCAAGCAGTCTGAGCCCCAAAGCATGCAGCAGTCTCTTCTTCTTTTTGATGAGTCTGTTAGCATGTGTTCCCAGGGCCATCCACCTAGCCCAGCCCCAGAAGGGGAAGAGATTGAGTGCACCGATGCCCAACCACTTATATTTCAAGATGAGTACATGGGGGGACCATCACAGCATGTCTTGGATGATGATGAAACACAGTTGCCAACTGCTGGTGCTTTTGCAATTGTGCAGACCGACAAGGAGGGCAGTGGTGAAGACTGGGTGGAAGATGATGTGGAGGACGATGAGGTGCTCGACCCGACATGGAATCAACCTCATGCAGGTGACCCGTGTAGTTCGGAGGAAGAGGCGGTGGTCACACAGAGCCACCAGCACAGCAGAAGAGGGAGCAGGGTGCCAAAGCAGAGCGTCCGTCCCCTAGACAGTACGCCTGCTACTGCCCAACGCAGCAAGGGACCGAGCACACCAAAGCCAGGTTCAAGGAGTTCCCTAGTGTGGCAGTTCTTCACACAATGTGTTGGTGACAAGACACGCGTGGTTTGCACGTTGTGCAATCTCAGAGCCTGAAGCGAGGCATAAACGTTCTCAACCTGAGCACAACCTGCATGACCAGGCATCTAAGTGCAAAGCACGAGCTGCAGTGGAGTAGACACCTCCAAAACCAAGAAAGGTCTCTGTCTCCTCCTTATGACAAAAAAGAAAAAATGCCGCGCTTAAACCCTAGAAAAATAACTAGCTCAGCTGCAACACGACAGTGTCATACAAACACAAATACAAGTAAAGGAAAAGAAAATGTTGCGCTATTAATAAAGGTTAAGCTAAAACAAACAATTGATAACAAAGAACAAAATTAATGAAAATAAAATTGCAAAGACCCAAAGTTTAGAAGGGAATGAACCACATAACTAGCAGTAAAGTCTTTGTATCAATCAAAAATGATTGTAAGCAAGTTCTTCAATGTAGAAAATAAATTCATATGTTGAAATCATATGTGGTGACCAACACCACTAAATAAAGGATGGAGGCTTACCGGATGGCAAGCAATGGAGAGCTTGCGGCTGCAAACCCCAGCCAGGGCCTTTTGATGATCCTCGCAGGGAGATGACAGGGGATGGATGTTGAGGCCTCCCGGACACAGAACCACAGGATTGCAGCGTATCACACACAAAAAAAGACTTAATGGTGAAGTACAGCAGGACCAGCACATAAATTTATTCGTGACTCAAGGGACCACCACCACCAAAACACCCTATGGATAGGAGGCTTACCAGAACAAAAAGCAGTGTGAGCATGTGGCTAAACCCCTAGCCAGGGCCTTTATATTCCCAAGCGGTGGCGATATATCTTAAGGGTCCTCCGGTATGTTATGATCAGTGGATGCATAGGAAAAATAATAATGCCCACATGGTGAAGTATGTTGACTCAAAAGATTTAATAAAAAAATATAAACACTTACAGAATAAAAGCAGAAATGGATAAGAAGCCGGCCGGCTCTCATAAACGCCCGTCCACACGGAACGAAAACGTCTTGCGTCAGCGTGCTGACGCAAGACGTTTTCGTTCCGTGTGGACGGGCGTTTATGAGAGCCGGCCGACTTCTTATCCATTTCTGCTTTTATTCTGTAAGTGTTTATATTTTTTTATTAAATCTTTTGAGTCAACATACTTCACCATGTGGGCATTATTATTTTTCCTATGCATCCACTGATCATAACATACCGGAGGACCCTTAAGATATATCGCCACCGCTTGGGAATATAAAGGCCCTGGCTAGGGGTTTAGCCACATGCTCACACTGCTTTTTGTTCTGGTAAGCCTCCTATCCATAGGGTGTTTTGGTGGTGGTGGTCCCTTGAGTCACGAATAAATTTATGTGCTGGTCCTGCTGTACTTCACCATTAAGTCTTTTTTTGTGTGTGATACGCTGCAATCCTGTGGTTCTGTGTCCGGGAGGCCTCAACATCCATCCCCTGTCATCTCCCTGCGAGGATCATCAAAAGGCCCTGGCTGGGGTTTGCAGCCGCAAGCTCTCCATTGCTTGCCATCCGGTAAGCCTCCATCCTCTGTCTCCTCCTGCTTCCTCTTCTGCATCAGTCTCGGGCCTCTCTGCCTCTTCATCCACCTCCGTAGTGACAGTGCCACCTGCCACCCCTTAATTAGAGGACCGGCAAGCAACACTACCACCTGGGTCACCAAACATCTCCACAATGTCCCATGGAAGCATTCAGCTCTCCATCTCCCAAACACTGGAGTGTAAGAGGAAGTACCCCTCTACCCACCCATGATCCCTGGCCCTGAATGCCAGCATTTCAAAATTACTGGCCTTTGAAATGCTGTCATTCCGTCTGGTGGAGACGCAGAGTTTCAAAAGCCTGATGGCATTGGCTGTCCCACAGTACGTCGTGCCCAGCCGCCACTACTTTTCCAGGCAAGCCATCCCTTCCCTGCACAACCAAGTGGGGGACAAAATCAGGTGTGCACTGCGCAACGCCATCTGTGCCAAGGTCCACCTAACTATGGATACGTGGACCAGTAAGCACGGTCAGGGACGTTATATCTCCCTAACAGCGCACTGGGTAAATGTAGTGGCGGCTGGGCCTGAGGCGGATAGCAGTTTGGCGCATTTCCTTCCACCACCGAGGATTGCAGGGCGCTTCAGTTTGCCTCCTGTTCCTAACTCCTTCTACTCCGCTTCCTCATCCTCTACCGCCTCCTCATCCAGTCAGCGTAACAAATTCACCACCAACTTCAGCACAGCCATGGGTAAACGCCAGCAGGCAGTTTTAAAACTTTCCTGTTTGGGGGAAAAACCACACACCGCGCAGGAGTTGTGGAGGGATATGGAACAACAGACCGATGAGTGGTTGGGGTCAGTGAGCCTCAAGCCGGGCCTGGTGGTGTGCGATAACGGGCGAAATCTCGTAGCAGCTCTGGGCCTAGCCGGTTTGACGCACATCCCTTGCCTGGCGCATGTGCTGAATTTGGTGGTGCAGAGTTTCCTGAAAACTAACCCCGATATGCCATAGCTGCTGCAGAAAGTGCGGGCCGTCTGTGCGCACTTTCGGCGTTCTCACCCTGCTGCTGCTCGCCTGGCAGCGCTGCAGCGTAACTTCGGACTTCCCGCTCACCTCCTCATATGTGATGTGCCCACAAGGTGGAACTCCACCTTGCACATGCTGGCCAGACTGTGCGAGCAGCAGCAGGCGATAGTGGAGTTCCAGCTGCAGCACGCACGCGTGAGTCGCTCTGCAGAACAGAACCACTTTACCACCAATAACTAGGCCTCCATGCGAGACCTGTGTGCCTTGTTGCGCTGTTGAGTACTCCACCAACATGGCCAGTGCCGATGACGCCACTCTCAGCGTGACTATCCCAGTTCTATGCCTCCTTGAAAAAACGCTATGGGCGATGATGGAAGAGGATGTGGCACAGGAGGAGGAGGAGGGGGAATCGGGATCATTTCCAAGGCTTTCAGGGCAGTCATTCACAAGTGGCTCCGAGGGTGGGTTCGTGCACCAACAAAGGCCAGGTACACAATTGTCTAGCAAGGGCACAGTTCTGGAGGATGACGCGGTGGAGGATGAGGAGGAGGAAGACATGGAGGAGGAGGAGGAGGAACCATGTTCACAGCAGGATGGCATCCAGACCAGCTCATGGCCATTACTGGTGCGTGGCTGGGGGGATACAGAGGACACAGATGATACACCTCCCACAGAGGACAGCTGTTCGTTGCCTCTGGGCAGCCTGGCACACATGAGCAATTACATGCTGCAGTGTCTCCGCAACGACCGGTGTGTTTCGCACATTATAACAGGTGCTGATTACTGGGTGGCACACGCTGCTGGATCCCCGTTACAAGGACAATGTACTGTCCTTAATCCCCTCACTGGAGCGTGAACGCATGATGCGCGAGTACAAGCGCACGCTGGTAGACGCGCTGCTGGTGCAATTCCCACCTGGCAGCTGGGGCACAGTGGAAGCAGAAGGCGAAGGCAGAGGAGCAGGAAGAGGTCGCCAACACAGCAGGGGCACCGCCAGCACCTCAGAAGGCAGGGTTAGCATGGCTGAAATGTGGAAAAGCTTTGTCAGCACGCCACAACAAACAGCACCACCAGCTGATATGGAACGTTTTAGCAGGAGGCAGCATTTCAGCAACATGGTGGAGCAGTATGTGTGCACACGCCTACACGTACTGAATGACGGCTATGCCCCCTTAAACTTCTGGGTCTCCAAATTGGGCACATGGCCTGAGCTTGCCCATTACACCTTGGAGGTGCTGGCCTGCCCTGCGGCCAGTGTATTGTCTGAACGTGTATTTAGCACGGCAGGGGGCGTTATCACAGACAAGCGCAGCCGCCTGTCCAGAGCCAATGTGGACAAGCTCACGTTCATTAAAATGAACCAGGCATGGATCCCACAGGACTTGTCCGTACCTTGTGCAGAATAGACACCGGGCCGGCCTTACCCAGCCATTGTTTTTTTTCTGATCTTTCTAGGGTTGCCATCTCATCCCTTTAAAAGCAAAAACATATTAATTACACAGGTTCTCTGGCTGATCAAGTTGCTGCTAATTAAACTCACTTGGTGCCTTATCGACAGTAAATTAGCCCCAGAACCTGTGTAATTACTCTGTGGTCTGGTTTAAAGGGATGAGGTAGCAACCCTAGATCTTTCTCACTCTTTTGGGGTTTACCCTAATTTAAAAAATACATATATTAAAAATCAAAACCTGCTGTGTTGGCTACCTCCTCCTCCTCCTCTACCGCCGCTTCCACCTACACCGCCACATCCACCTCAACCTCCTAATACATATGGACCTCGTCCTCCTAGGTCCAAATTTTTTTTTTTATGCCATTTTGAGTTATTTCCCTATCCACATTTATTTTCAGAGTACTTGCCATGCTCTTCCCGACATTTTTCTGTCATTTGCAGCCCTCCAGCCCTTTCCCTTAGTTTTTTAGAGAAATTTTTGTAGTCAAAAGTCCAGGTCCCCATTGACTTCAATGGGGTTCGGGTTCGGGTCAAAGTCCGGGTTCGGGTTCGGTCCCGAACCCAAACTTTTTTTTCAAAGTCTGGGTACGGGTCCGAACCCGAACATCCAGGTGTCCGCTCAACTCTAGTGACAAGTACTCTGATGGGGTGTGACTGGTGACAAGTACTCTGATGGGGTGTGACTGGTGACAAGTACTCTGATGGGGTGTGACTGTTGACAAGTACTCTGATAGGCTGTGACTGGTGACAAGTACTCTGATGGGCTGTGACTGGTACTCTGGGGCTGGTGACAAGTACTCTGATGGGCTGTGACTGGTCCTCTTTATTTGGGGGGAGATTGGGCACTGAACCCGGAAATGGCAACACAGCTATTTGTTGACATTTGTGACCAGCTGTGATTGGACACAGCCAGTAACGTGGTTAAGAGCCAATTTCATTGGCTCTTTACCCTGATCGGGGATGGGCTGTGTCCGAGGAACACGCCTCATCCCGATCGCCAGACTGCGATGTGTTTTCTGCAGAGGGTGAGTTCAAGTTTTAAAGAAAATCATCTGAGTTGGTACATTTAGATACAGTAAATGTGGAGACGGACTCCTTTGGGTTGCCTGAGAGTTTGTTGTCCCCAGATGCACAGAACATTCTTCTATGTACTTGATAAACAGGCAGAAAGAAAGAGAGAGGTTGGAATGAAGGCTGTCATTGGCTGCCCCCACATATAGGGACCTTTGCTCAAGCCCCACTGCTGCTGTTGCTGGAGATCTATCAGGATTTGGGAAGGAGTGCCCTGGGGCTGAATCTGTGGTGAGCCCTGGGAGAGCATTGCTGGTTAGAATGACTGTTAGAACTGTAAGCTGTGGGTTGCTGAGCTGCCCAGAGTGTACCAAGAGCCCAGACAGAGGATTCTACAGAAAAGAACATGTGTCTGCTGAGCTGTATGTAGAGTCAAGCGGACACCTGGATGTTCGGGTACGACGGGTTTGGCCGAACTTCGAAAAAAAAAAGTCTGGGTTCGGGACCCGAACTTGACCCGAACTTGCCCCCGAACCCGAACCCCATTGAAGTCAATGGGGACCAGAACTTTTGAGTACTAAAATGTCTCTAAAAAAAGTAATGGAAAGGGCTAAAGGGCTGCAAATGGCAGCAACATATTGGTAAGAGCATGGCAAGTACTCTGCAAAAAATGTGGATAGGGAAATAACTTAAAATAATATAAAATACATAAAAATAAAAAAAAATTAATCTTGACCTAGGAGGACGAGGTCCATATGGAGTAGGAGGTTGAGGTGGCGGTGGATGTGGCGGTGTAGGTGGAAGCGGCGGTGGAGGAGGACGATGTAGCCAACACAGGTTTTTGTTTTTAATTTATTTATTTTTTAAATTAGGGTACACCCCAAAAGAGTGAGAAAGATCAAAAATACAAGAATGGTTGGGAAAGGTCGGTATACGTGTCTATTCTGCACAAGGTACGGACAAGTCCTGTGGGATCCACGGTCGTTAACAGGGGTCAAGTCCTGGGGGAAAAAGTGTGGGAACTCCCACCCAAGATCCACTCCCCCACTAAAAAAAAAAAAAATGATACGCTCATATGCATAATTACTAAACCGCATGTATTTTTTCTATCCACTGTACCTTAGTGATCCTTTATGTTACTGGCCGCTTCCTGCATATGGATTCATTGGGTAGTATGCGGGTATTTTGTCACTTTCTCGATGCCGCGATGTCTCCTGGGAGCTCAATGGACGCGCTAGGTGGCGCGTCCATTGAGGTCGGTGTAGAATATGCTAATGAGTAGTTACGCCAATTCACGAACATACGCTTGCCCGTCGCAGTAAAGATACGCCGTTTCCGTAAGAGATACGCGGCGTAAAGATAAACATGCCCCCTAGGTGGCATATCCTATGTTAAGTATGGCCGTCGTTCCCGCGTCGAAATTTTGAAATTTAACGTCGTTTGCGTAACTCGTCCGTGAATAGGGCTGGACGTCAATTACGTTCAGGTCGAAACCAATGACATCCTTGCGACGTCATTTAGCGCAATGCACGTCAGGAAATTTTAGGGACGGCGCATGCGCATTAGGTTTGGCGCGGGAACGCGCTTAATTTAAATGCTCTACGTCCCCTACCCGGCTGATTTGAATTACGCGGGCTTGCGCCGGGGGATTTACGCTAAGCCACCGCAACTTTACAGGCAAGTGCTTTGTGAATCAAGCACTTGCCCGTAAAACTTGCGGCGGCGTAACGTAAATGAGGTACGTTACGCCGCCGCAGATCTACGAGAATCTGGCCCAATGTTCTTTCTAAATCCCGCGATAACTCGCGGCAGACCTCCGCAATGTCTCCTGGGAACAATGACAAAAGCTCCCAGGAGACATCGCGGCATCGAGAAAGTGACAAAATACCCGCACACTACCCGAGGAATCCATATACAGGAAGCTGCCAGTAACATAAAGGATTACTGAGGTTTGCCTGCCCCAACAGTGACTCGAGCTGGGCATCGCCGCTTAGTGAAGTATCGGCTCGGGCGGCTCGGCTGCTCTAGTCCTCCAAAGGAAACTGCATTCCTGCTGTGAAAAAAAGTGCAGGGACTCCGTTCCAACGCGTTCCCGCAGGACTTGAGCCCTGGTCGTTAGAGCGAATGGAATAATTCTAGCCCTAGACCTCCTCTGTAACTCAATACATGCAACCTGTACCATTTTTTTAAACGTCGCCGATGGAGATTTTTAAGGGTAAAAGTTTGTCGCCATTCCACGAGCAGGTGCAACTTTGAAGTGTCACATGTTGGGTATCAATTTACGTAAAGTTATCTTTCACAATATAAAAAAATTGGGCATACTTTGCTGTTTTCTTATTTTTTTATTAAAAAAGAGTATTTTTTTTCCCAAAAAAAGTGTGCTGCACAAATACGGTGTGACAAAAAGTATTGTAACAACCACCATTTTATTCTGTAGGGTGGTAGAAAAAAAATATATAATGTTTGGGGGTTCTAAGTAATTTTCTAGCAAAAATAAAATGTTTTTAACTTGTATATACCAAATCTCAGAAAGAGGCTTGGTCCTTAAGTGGTTAATACACAGTCCCTTGATTGCCCCTAGATGTTAACCGCTTCCAAAACCAATGCCATTAGTACAGTGTCAGTGTACATTATTATCACTGATCACTGTATTAGTGTCTCTAGTGACATCAGTGTCAGTTAGTGACCCTCCCAGCCAGTGTCTGTTAACACCAGATTGCCCGCCACCTTATCACATTATAAGTCTCTGATCACCACCTTTACAGTATAGTGTCTATAGCTGTGTAAATTCCAGAATAGATTCCATAGTTTGTAGTCACTATAATTTTTGCACAAACCGGTAAACTAACTTATTGGATTTTTTTTCCAGACAAAAGACAAAATACAATTTGGCCTACATTTTTTTTTAAATTTGATTTTGTGATATTTTTATTGGATATGTTTTGTAACAGAAAGTAGAAAATATATTTTTTCTACGTTCTACCTTTTTCTGCTTTCTTTTATGAAACATATCTAATAAAAATATATATATGTTTTTTTTCATTTATATAATATAAAATAAATAAACCCAGTGGTGATCAAATACCCCCAAAAGAAAGCTCTATTTGTGTGAAAAAAAAAAATATATAAAATAAATTTGGGTACAGCGTTGCACGACCACGCAATTGTGGAATTGTCCAAAAGTTTCAGGAACTTATTTCCCCTGCGTTTCCATAGAAATTCATTGAAATGAATGGGCCGCCCTACAGATGACACACGGGAACACATGAAGAACACGCAGAACTGCACACGATAGGCTGCACTGTACTGGTGTAATCCTGGCCTGAGAGTAATCAATGGCTGATATATTCTGTATTATTTTATGTTGATTGGATAAAGTGGAGGATCTATCCGGATCGGTGGGGCTGATTACATTCCATGGAAAGCTCTCTAAGGACTTATTTCCCCCAACTACAATAGGATCATCATATAAAAATAATAAAGAAAACTCAGTTTAAGTGATATTTAAAATTTTTTATCAGACATTTAGGATTTAGCCAAATGATATTCCACATCAGAATAATTCTTATTACAGTTTCAAATTTTTTTTCATATTTTCACAACCCGCTCCTTGAAAATTATTGGCTTCGCACTCATTTAGTTGCTTCCCCACAGCGGCCATGATGTCAGCGAAACTTCTTTTTACTTCTTTCTTTGCAACTTTCCCTCCATTTTCCTCTTCATCGGCTTCTCTCCTGGAAGAAGACACAGTTATTATTAAATAAAGCGACACTTATTATTACATAAAAACTGTATTTCACTGGTAACAAAAATGTGTATTTTTAGGACCCATTGGCTGTTATTCTATGACCACATTAATATGCTAAAGGCAACGGAGACCCGTCCATTAGGGCCACCCCCACCCCCCCCTTCATCCATGCACCCAGCCCCCTAATCTGCATACCGTGCTCCGGACACATTGATTCCAACGTGATAAGAGCCAGAGGCTCTAATAGGATTCAAAAAAGCCTATTAGATGGCAGGGCGCAAGCCCACCCAGTTGTGTGACAATAGCGAATGAATATTTGCTATTGTCACGCTGATTCTCCTCCTGGCCAATCAGGAAGCATATCCCGTTTCCTAATTGGCCTTAAGGGGAAGCGATCCTATTGGCTGTGGAGGAAGGAGGAGGAGCACCGCCGCCGTAATGTAAGGAAAGCTGCCGACTGTCACCTGGAGGGAAGCGCTGCCCGCACCATAGACACTCATCATTGTCCATCAGTGCCGTCTCATCAGTGAAGGAGAAAAAAATACCCTTTTTGCTCAATTTTATTACAAACTATGACTTTTTTTTTATAATTGTTATTTTTTTTTATTAACAGCGCTAGACTTGGAATCAGCACAAAAATGATATGCAACCATATCCTGCAAATATAAAGAATAAACTCACTTTCTTTAAAAAAGAGGCTTAAACATAAAAAAAGAAAGAAAGAAAATCCAAAATAGTCCAATCAAAACATTCCCAACACTGCATCAATTAGAGTGAAATCAGCTGTAGTGATGGACTAACATCTGACGGGGCGGTTGCTCCCACTGGGCTCCGTGATGAGAGGCCATGTGCCTTCTTAAGGCGGTCGTCCCTAGGTGAGTGTTGGGCTTACCGCGACTTATGCGTTGACTGCAAAGGCTGCAGATGACAACACTATTGTCTGCAGCGGACACGTTAAAAAAAGTCCACACTGCGAAGCCATGGGCCGGTGTCCTTGGAGCACCAGATGTGACCGTACATGGTTGATGACTCCCTCCTGATACATTAGAACTGCCTAAGATACGCTGGATCACTGTCTACAGCGCAAATGTAACCTACGCTCAGCCATATTCACATACAAGGTAAAATACGCCGGCTTGTGTTCCCTGGTGCAGCCCTTTGCATGGATGCTGCTGAGTTACACCTCCTTTATGGGGCATAACTTTACGCCGTACGTACAACTTACGCGCACCAGTCGTAGCCTGCGTTGGGCGCAAGTACGATCGTGAATCGGCGTATCTCCCTCATTTGCATATTTGAATAGAAAATCAATGGGAGCGCCACATGCGTCCAGTGTAAATATGCGCCCACTCTACGCCGGCGTAGGCAAGTTACGTTGGTGGAATGAAGCCTGTTTTTAGGCGTATCTTAGTTTTGTGGGCACGGCGCACAGATACGACGGCGCATATTTGCACTTAAGATACGTCGGCGCAAGTGCTTTGTGAATCCGGGCCAATGTATTTTGGAACAACACCAACTCTCCATTGATCTAGACTCTAGTCAGAATAAACCTCGGATGGACGCAAATAAAATAGTGACCTCACAGATCTATATTAGAACCAATATTAGACATGTCCACTGCCAAAAAATGTTTGTTTTCGTTGCATTAATTTTTTATAAAAAAATAATTGTTTTTCGGGTCATTCGTTATAATGCAATTTAGCAATTTATAAATTTGAAAATCTGTAAATTAGAAAATTTGGGAATTTGAAAATCCAAAAATCACACAATGATTTCCCCTCAATCCACATCTTTAGACAGACAGTCTGTCTCCGACAGAAAGGTATTCACACCTAATCATCAATAGGCTTTAAACAGTGTTATCACACAATGAAAGGCCTTTCAGGAGCCAGCCTCATTTAACAACTCAATACCCTGGGCTAAGCATTGAAAGAGTCATTCTATTGACTGGTAGGGTCAGAATAAACCAACACTTTGCAATATCTCAAGATCCTGTAATATGAGCTATCAGTAATGTCCCCTGTCCTGTAATTTCTAATTAATATTTCTCAGTCACCCTATGCCCAAAAGGGACACAGGGTGACCCTAGACACAAGAGTTATTAATGACGCTGGCACAGGAGTACCCCTCATCCTTCCAAAGTCTCTGTTTGTCACGGGTCATTCCGTTACAATAACTAAATAACTAACTATTAAATTATAGGTATTGGAATTTCCTTTCAAATTTGGCTGTTAGTCAACGTAACGAATACAAATTTATCCGGAGTTATGAATAATCCAAAATAAGGAATGCTGCATCTAAAAAGGGAATTAAAAATAATAATAATAAATAGTTATTTTTATTATTATTATTGTTAATTATTATTATTAATTTGTTACGTTAGATCCATTTACATATGGCATTTGTTATTTCGGATAATTCGTAACTTCGGATAAATCCGTATTCGTTACGTTCTCTAACAGCAACATTTAAAAGGAAATTCTAATACCTATAATTTAGAAGTTTGTAATAGTTAAGTTATTATTAGTTAGTTATTATTTCAGATTTTCAAATTTTCAGATTTCTGAATTTTCAAGTATTCAAATTCAGGAATTTTCAAATTTTCGAAAAATTGAATTTACAATATACAAATGTTGGAATATTCGAATATTCAGAAAAATTTGTTAAACGAGTTTTCGTTTTAGCTGTTTGCCCAGATTTTAGTTTTAAAAGTCTATACTTTAATTAAAAAAAGACATATATACTTACTCTCGGTGACAGAGAGAATAGGAGATGAGCCCAACAAAGAAAAGGAGTAACATGGTTTTCTTCAAGGTGAACATCTTTGGGCTCTGTAGATAATTTTGATTCATGGAAAGAAAAAGAAAACAGAATTGAAAATACGACTCAAAAAATAACATGAGGCCCCCACTGTTGAGCACACATAAAATGGTTGTTTCAATAAAATAAATGGTCTACTTGTTTGCTCTAAACCAGGGGTCTCCAAACTATGGCCCTTCAGTTGTTCAGAAACTATAAATCCCATCATGCCTCGTCATGTTCTGTGAATGTCAGTTTTACAATGCCTCATAGGACGTGTAGTTCCACAATAGCTGAAGGGCCGTAGTTTGGATACCCCTGTTCTAAACCATCACGAAAGATCCCGTACACCCGACACCCATTATGGGAAGGTTGAGTATTTTTAATGACATGGATTTGCTTGATGCTTTCCAGACCTTACTGGATCTGGTTACCCATGGATAAAACAATGATTAAGGGGTCTTCATCTATCTTGTTCCTCAATCCCACAAAAGGAAGAGCACAGCAGGTTCTTAGATGCCATTGGAGATGCTTCACAAGAACCAAAGTCTATGGTTTCCAGGACTTTCTATCTTAAATGGGGATGCCTTTTGACTCACCTGGGCTCCCACTCTAGTCCTCAATCAAAATTAAAGGATTTGAGATTGAAAATCAATTTATAGTTATCTGCTTTACCCACTGAACTAATGGTTTCTAGAGAGCTTTCCTTATATGAATGAGAAGAGTCCCCAGATTAATGGTCTCTGAGATTTAATCACTTCCCCTTGGGATTAATAACGTATTCTGAATCTGTAATTTGTTCCAGGTTTGGAGAGACAGAGAATTAGACTATTGAGAATATGTGAAAATAATTAATCTTTATAAGGAATATAATTTATGAATGTTAGCTTTCTACTGTACTATTTCCTAATAGGGGCAGGATATTTAAGAAATAGAGTCTAATAAAATGTTCATCAAAATTATAAAAAGCAAAAAATTCCCATTTGGGACAGAAAAATACAATTTTATCTGATCTGCATAAAAGTGTTTTTATTAAGTTTACAAAAAACTGGTTTAATTCTAGGTTGGCCAATTGAGATATTTTCTGTTTTGAATTTTGTGAACCAATTTGAATTTTCACATTCATTGTGCAAAATAAACTGTGAGAAAAATTATATGAGGAATAGTGTTGGGGCGAGCAGTTCAGAACGAGCATAAGTTCGGTCCAAACATCGCCCGTTGACCCATTCAGCGAACACCCAAATTTGCGGCTCGCTTGCCCACTGAGCCCCCATAATGCCCTGCGCTCTGCACAGTGCATTCTAAGCCCTAAGCAATGCACCTGGCCAGTGCTTTGCCCAATCAGGGCACAGTGAATAGTAGAGATGGGCAAACAGTTCGGGCTGAGCAAAAGTTTGGCCCGAACATCACCTACGAACACCTGAATTTGCAGGGCGCTCCACAGGATGTTCGTCCCGTCAAGTGCCCCACAATGCACTGCAAGCTGCACAGTGCATTTTACGCCCTGATAGGGCAAAGCTTTATAATTGGATTTATAATATAGTAACAATATTGCAGCATATGCTTACCGGGTAGTTCAGTTGGTGCTGAGAGTGCAGACAGCTGAAGACTTCAGGAGTTCTACTCTACAGAGAACGGGGTCGGCTTATATAGTAGAAGAAAAACAAGCTAATTGCAGTAATTATTTAAAAAGTCAATTTTTTTCTCAGGAACACGTTTATTTAGTCAAATATTTACCTGCTAGCCTCCAGGTAGGACAATTAACTGCGCCCATTAAGCATTCCACATATCTTCTGATCTGCTGTCTTCTAGACAGTTTGAATCTAAAATCGAAGTGGAATTCCAGCCCCAATTTTTATTTTGTTTTATAACACGGAGTCGTTTGGGGCTGTTATATGCTAAGTGTTCGGTCAGTTTTGCTTAACGACTTGCCTACTGAGCACTTTCACCCCCTTCCTGCCCAGGCCAATTTTCAACATTTAGCGCTGTCGCACTTAAATTGACAATTGCGCGGTCATGCAACTCTGTACCCAAACAAAATGTTTTATCATTTTTTTCACACAACTAGAGCTTTCTTTTGGTGGTATTTAATTACCACTGGGTTTTTATTTTTTGCTAAATAAACGAATAAAGAACAAAATGAAAAAAAAAAGTTTTTATACTTTGTTATTTCTCCTTCACTGATGTGTTCAGATGAGGCTTCACTGATGGGCACTGATGAGGCTGTACTGATAGGCGGCACTGAGGGGCGCAGATTGGCGGCTCTGATGAACACTGATGGGTGGCACTAATGAGAAGGCCTGATGAGCACTGATTGGCAGCACTGGTGGGCACCAATTGGCAGCACTGATAGGTGACACTGGTGAGGAGGCATTGATGGGCACTGATTGGCAGCACTGGTGGGAATGGATTGGCAGCACTAGTGGGCACTAATTGGCACACTGGTGGACACTAATTGGCAGAACTGGTGGGCACTGTTGGTACTGCAAAAGAAGTTATAGGTGGTCCCACGTAAATGACTGTAGGTTAGTAAATGGAACTGCTACCCCTACTAATACAAGCACCTGAGAGGAGTATAAGGTAAATAATGTGTTAAGGCAGTAGGTGTGGGGCTGTTCTTATGCATTTTTTAGATCTACAGAATCCTTTTAAAGCGGGGGTTCACCCTAAAAACAATTTTCTAACATTACATCCAGCATACTAACGACATTTACAGTATGCAGGTATTTTTTTTTTATCGCCGTACATATCGTTATATTGTGATTTTCTCCCCGGCTTCCAGGTTCTGATTCCCGCGGGAGTGGGCGTTCCTACCCCTGGGTTAGATGATTGACGTCTGGTGAAACAGTTCCCATTTCGCACAAGGCGCGTCACCAGATTTCCGTAAATAGCCGAGCCGCATACTGTAAATGTTGTTAGTATCCTGGATGTAATGTTAGAATTTTTTTTTTTAGGGTGAACTCCCACTTTAAATACATAAACACAACATCTTTTGGAAAAAGTGACAGGTGCTCTTCAATCACGTATGCCTTTGTGCTGGTGCTTCTTATGGTGCTCCCCTATAGGTGTTCCATGCCTTTAGATACCTTTCCTTTCTCTGCGCCTTTAAAAATTCATCCCCTCCATCTCATCCACATGCAGAGAAAAGATGCTCCCCTAGCATGATACCATTTTTAAAACTTTAATGGAATGTACACTGTTGGTACTGCACTGATAATCAGTGCCCTTATTACCAGTGCCAATCTCCCTTTAACACAAGCCAGTTATCGGCTCTCTTTTGTTCTCCTCACACTGTCAGCTTGATGAAAGAAAAGCTGATGAGCAGTTTGTGTTTAATTCCATGATCCACTGTCATAGGACACAGCTGATCACATGGTAAAGAACCACTGTGATTGGCCCTTTACCCCAATCTGTGATCAGCTGAGTGCGAAGGAAGGGACACGCGGAGAGTGCAATCACGGGAGGACATTAACCATATCCCCTCCTGGTTCAGTTATCCTGACTCAGTCTGATACACCACTACACCAATCTCGGTAAAGAGTAGCTTCCCTCTTCAATGGTGGATTCCACCATAATTATTATACACGAGGAGGGCAAAGAGCCACTTGATGTAGCCTCATATGGGCCTATTGTGCTGTTGAATACTGACATGAAGATCCTGGCGAAGGTCTTGGCTTCTAGATTAAACAGGGTTATATCGAATACAATAGAGAAAAGTGGAAATGGGGTTGACAAAACCCTGGGACTTTAAACAGTGTCAATAAACCAATAATACAAAAATAAAAAATACAATTTTACAAAATAGAACAACAGAATAAGCATATAGAAAACCATCCAATGGACCAGCAGGGCACAGAGGACACCAGGCATGGACTGCAGCATCCCCTCCAGCGCCGTTATTCCAGCAGTGGCTGCAAGGCTAAAATATTATGTTGATGTAGAAAGAAAAGAAGTTGGTTTTGATTTATCTTTACATCCAAAAGATACAAATGAAAAATATAGACTGTATGAACAGGCAGGTAACCATATGGTACATCAAAGTCAAGGAATCAAGAATCATTTTTTGGACAAGCAGATAGAGGCTGCTCTTCGGCATTACATCGGAAAGTCTGAAGCAGATAAAAAGGACAAAATGGAAGTAAAACAGGAGAAACGGATAAAAGTGCAAAGAAAAATAAAAAAGAATATGTCAGCTTTAACCATGCCTGACCGTTTTTCAGATCATTGTGTATACCCAAGCAACCCAAACCAAAAATTATGTGACCTGGAAGGCCTCTCATCAAACTTAATGTATAACCATCCTCCTGACATTTCACATGGAGAATTTAAAAGACTTGTTGCCTTGGCTGCAGATCTTATTGTAGTCACCACTCCAGGCTGTCCTTTACCACATCTTCACCAACATAAAGAGGATGGTGCAAAAGCTGGCACAGGGCAATATTTTACATCTACATGTGTTAAGGTACCAACCTGCAGGCAAGAGCCTCCTTCCAGCAAAGAGTCATCAACTCTGAATAAGGAGAGCCACACCCGATATGTAGAGAATGTGGATTATGGTTCTACAAAGCTTCATCCTATAGAGAAGGGCTCTTCAAAGGTGACAGAAAAGAGTAAGAATATAAATTATGAAATTATAGTCCATACAGGAGCCATTTCTCCAAAAGAAGCCAAACCATCTCTGTTTATGAGTCTAATTGGTGATCATGGAAAGTCAAAAACACTTTTCCTCCAGAACACTCTGTATAGCAGTACTACCTCTAGTACTGGACAGGTTGTTTCGTCCTATGTTAAAGCAAAAGATGTTGGAGAACTGAAGAAAATAATGCTGGGAGTTAATGAAAAAAAACAAGATTGTAGGTGCTATTGCATAGACGTTTCTATATTTAAAGGAAAAACAAAATATGTGTTCCCCTGCAACAAATGGCTCTCACGTCAAATTGTCATGATCTACGTTGGAAAATGTGACTCTCTGGACAGCAATTCACAGGCAGGATTAAAAGAACACAAACAACTATCGTATTCGTAACGAGAGAAGAGTTCATTCCTGCAATGAAAATGCAAACATTTTTCAAAGATCCCTGGCTGCAATTCACAGTTCTGATATCAGCAGTTTAAAAAACCTTTGCTCCTTTCATTTCTTTCTACCCAGCATCAAAGACGAGGAGGGTAAAACTCTATTACATCACGTAGCTTCTCAAGAGAACCCACACATTAGTCAGGTGCTCCTGGACACAACTGTCGGAATGGTAAACATAGATCAACAGGATATATTTAATAAAACAGCCTTACATTATGCTGTTGAAAATGGGAATGCTAAGACAATAAAACTACTTTCGGACAGAGGAGCACAAGCTGAAATTACAGATGAAAGTTCAAAGACTGTTTTGGATATTGAAAAAAAAGGGAATTGAGGAGGATCACCAAGAAACCTTATTAAGGAACACTCTGGACTTAAAAGACAACTTTATCGAAAATGATTAAATTAATTAATGTAAAAAAAAAAAAAAAAAAAAAAAAAAACCATCCAATGGAAGTAGATCATGCTCAACCATGAGCTATGGGCCTGTAACGAAATTGCTCAACATGTTTTGCTCTCGATGAGCTTCTTCAGGAGGCATGGTGGATCCTTTCTTTGGCGACGGCCGTGGTGAGGCATATAGAGGCTTGATGCGGCTGCTTATCGAGGAAGTATTTTCTGGGGATATGTACTCCCTTGCCCCAGTAATCAGCATTACCATGCCACTGAGGCTACTCATCTGTTCAATTGCACCCCTTGAGTCATCGCTGGTTGTTACCAGCAACTCATTATGTGTATCCCTATCCCCCACTACCCCTCGCAAGCCACATCAGCGACACTCCTCCTGTTCCTTAGCTCCCACGGCCACAGTATCCCGCCATGTTTTCTGCACCATTTTCCCGACATACATGTTCGGGTATCCACCCATATCCCCTTTGTCCGCCGCAGGGGATCCTGTACGGCGTCCTTGGTTCACACACTGTTTATCTATTCAGTGGAGATTGGTTCTCCTGAGGAAGTGGGCAACCACGAAACTAGTCGAGAATTCGACCAATCTAGCAATCGACAATTACAGATGGTTTTGGGGGGTTACCTGAGCATCTGCTTCTTGTTTGTTCAATTTTAATAGTGTCAATTGTATATTTGATTTTTCCAATAAATCGTTTTTTTTTATATGTACTACATTGTATCTTGTCATTACCAGTACCGACATAGTCCAGGAAATCCCTTAGAGTGGAGATAATTTGGGTGTAGTTACAGCCACTGCCCCCTTCTCCCCACTCTCCCCTATTCTGATGCTGAAAGTCACAAAAAGAATGTGCAGAGAATGGAACAGCAAATTTGTAAATTGACATGAGTAGGTGAGTATGCACAGGATATTAGAACGCAAATGGTCAAAATGAAAAATATATAAAAATTTCTGAATACACATAAATAAGTGTAAAATTCCCATATATATTGCATATAGGGCAACATTAGGCAAAACTCACCATAAATAGCCAGTCCAAATCCATATAAATATAATCAAAAGAAAAATTACAAAGTAAGAGACAAATTGCATATCGCCATAGCCAGTTTTAGAGCCATGGATCTCACCACCTCCGTGTTCAATCAGAAGGTCACAGTAGGAAAGAGCCTAGTCTGGAAAAGATTTCCGATAGGGGAGTATATGTAAAAATTAGATATTATGTCAGCACTCATAGTTAAATGAGTACAGTGGGTTTAAATAAAGAACACATACCTGGTTCAATAATTACATAATAGAATCAATCAGATTTTCCATAGGTTCAACATAAATGATAGTTGTGAACCTGGAATGGAGTAAAGAACACCAAAACTTGAGAAGGAAGTATATATCCAAGATTGGCTGGTGCCTGCTGTGCACACAATGTGCCAATGTGCTGTAAAATAGAAAAAACATACAATCAGACAAAAAAAGGAAAGCCAAAGAAAGGGCCAAGTATCCAAAAGGAAACAGCCCATGCAATGGCAATTTTGAGATATAACTTAATTGAAGGAGAGAATAAATTTCATAAGGATTACCTGCGTTGGAAAGTATGAACCTCGCTAGTACAAGCAGAGAGAGGAGACAAAACACCAGCTCTCTCTCTGTTTACCGGGTCAATGACAGAGATCGCGGCTTTTGGATACTTGGCCCTTTCTTTGGCTTTCCTTTTTTTGTCTGATTGTATGTTTTTTCTATTTTACAGCACATTGGCACATTGTGTGCACAGCAGGCACCAGCCAATCTTGGATATATACTTCCTTCTCAAGTTATGGTGTTCTTTACTCCATTTCAGGTTCACAACTATCATTTATGTTGAACCTATGGAAAATCTGATTGATTCTATTATGTCCAATATAAAAGTAAACTGCGCCAAGTAGGAAACCAGATATCAGGCTGGTAAAAAGCAATGATAATAGATAATATGAATAAAAGCACATTCAGTCCAATAAAAAGTTTGTAGCAGCACCACCATGTGTCAGCAAAACTTCAGTGTGAACACACCTCCACCAAACTGAAAGCCGCTTACCAGAACCACCCAAACATTAGGCATGTAGACAGATTTTATTCAATGGGCTCCACATCAGATTAGCATCAGACTGGGGAGGTGCTATTCATATTATCTATTATCATTGCTTTTTACCAGCCTGATATCTGGTTTCCTATTTGGCGCAGTTTACTTTTATATTGACTTACTGGCCCAGATTCACAAAAGAGATACGACAGCGTATCTCTGTTTTAGGGTCTTCCTAACTATGCGACTGATTCATAGAATCAGTTACGCATAGTTAGCCCTAAGATCCGACAGGTGTAATTACACTGTCGGATCTTAGGATGCAATACCTCGGCCGCCGCTGGGGGGAGTTTGCGTCGTAAACCAGCGTCGGGTATGCAAATTAGTAGTTACGGCGATCCACGACGGTTTTTCGCGTTCGCTACGTCGCTGCTAGTCTAGTTTCCCGTCGCAAAGTTAGTCGTCGTTTTTGCTGCCCTAACTTTACACAGCACACGTATGTGCTGTATAAAGTATGGCCGTCGTTCCCGCGTCAAAATTTGAAATTTTTTTGTTCTTGCGTAAGACGTCTGGGAATACGAAAGTACGCTACGCACGTCGCCGTTCGAAAAAATGACATCAATTCGCGCAAAGCACGGCGGGAAATTCAAAACGGAGCATGCGCAGTAGGTCCGGCGCGGGAGCATGCCTAATTTAAATGGCACACGCCCCTTTAAATTAAAAAAAGACAAAATGCAGCGCCTTCTAAGCGTAGCAAGCTTGTTTAATTAGAGTAAAATGTTCAAAAACTTATAAAAGGCCTACTCACAAACATCAGTAGGTACAGGCAGAAATATAGATATCATCCGCGTATGTGTCCCGGGGACCGTTCGATGTCCTGGTGCAGGCAGCGTGGGGATGTCACTCTCTGTACAGCAGCGGCGGCAGGAACCGAGGCGCTCTCGGAACTCACAGGCTGAAGTCAGGTTTCCACTGCGGACTGCAGACGACGTCACTTCCGGGCGCGGGAGGTGCACGCGTTCGAAACTTTCCGACAGCCCAGCCTGAGGAAGAGACTTGAAAGTTTCGAACGCGTGCACCTCCCGCGCCCGGAAGTGACGTCGTCTGCAGTCCGCAGTGGAAACCTGACTTCAGCCTGTGAGTTCCGAGAGCGCCTCGGTTCCTGCCGCCGCTGCTGTACAGAGAGTGACATCCCCACGCTGCCTGCACCAGGACATCGAACGGTCCCCGGGACACATACGTGGATGATATCTATATTTCTGCCTGTACCTACTGATGTTTGTGAGTAGGCCTTTTATAAGTTTTTGAACATTTTACTCTAATTAAACAAGCTTGCTACGCTTAGAAGGCGCTGCATTTTGTCTTTTTTCGCTTTTATACAGATTACACTTCATCTGTCAGCTGGCAGCCATCGAAAGCAAGGCTATAGTGATATAGTGCTATGGACATTTGATGGACTATGATATTTTCTCTATAGCACTGTTTTTTGGGACAATTTCTATTTTTTCTTTTCCTTGTCATTCATCCCTAGCCCCCATCCCTACTCCAATCCAAAATTGTTTGTCGTGATCTCTAGACATCCACAGGGAGTGCGCTTGATTATCATGTTTTGTTTTATGCCCCTTTAAATTACGCGGGCTTACGCCGGAGGCCGCCAGCGTAAGTTTTCATGCAAGTGCTTTGAGAATCAGGCACTTGCGATGAAAACTTGCGGCGGTGTAACGTATCTACGATACGTTACGCCGCCGCGATTCTACGTGAATCTGGGCCTTAATATCTAATTTTTACAAATACTCCCCTATTTGAAATCTTTTTCAGACTAGGCTCTTTCCTACTGTGACCTTCCATTTTCTTCTGTTTCCTTTTTAATATCAAAGACTGTAAATCTCTACCCGCTTGGTTAAAAAATGCCAATCATTCACTCATTGATTCTTGATCATTGGGTCCACCCTGAGGGGCTACCTCCCATGTCAGACTTTTGTTAAAAATACCTTCTTTCAGATACATTTGCAAGGTGGAGATGTCCCACCAAGTTTGACTTGTTTCTCACGTGCAAAAGATAAGGCCTTCATTGACCTCTGAATGATCTTCTGTCACTTGTGATGTTTGAGATCCAACAAAGTGTCATTTATTATTAATGTAATTGTTTTTTTGCTGCCTAGCTGGTTAATTTTTTGAAAAAAAAAAAACTGTTTTGTCAGTCCTGACCCTTGTCTCCCCGAGCTACAGTAGTACAGGTGAAATTCGAAAAATTTGAATATCGTGCAAAAGTTCATTTATTTCACTAATGCAACTTAAAAGGTGAAACTAATATATGAGAGAGACTTATTACATGCAAAGCAAGATAGTTCAAGCCGTGATTTGTCATAATTATGATGATTATGGCTTACAGCTCATGAAAACCCCAAATCCATAATCTCAGAAAATTCGAATATTACATGCAATCAATGAAACAAGGGTTGTACATAGAGCAATATCGGACCTCTGAAAAGTATAAGGTTTGATGGTTTGGGCCCCTTTTGCAGCAATTACTGCCTCAATGCGGCGTGGCATGGAAGCTATCAGCCTGTGGCACTGCTGAGGTGTTATGGAAGACCAGGATGCTTCAATAGCGGCCTTCAGCTCTTCTGCATTTTTTCGGTCTTATGTCTCTGGGTCTTTGGTTTCCAAATGAGATGCAAAATTTGCTCTCATCAGAAAAGAAGACTTTGGACCACTGAGCAACAGACCAGGTCTGTTTTCTTTAGCCCAGGTTTGACGCTTCCGACGTTGTTTGTTGTTCAGGAGTGGCTTGACAAGAGGAATACGACATTTGAAGCCCATGTCCAGGATCCGTCTGTGTGTGGTGGCTCTTGATGCTCTGACCCCAGCCTCAGTCCATTCCTTGTGAAAGTCCCCAACACTTTTGAATGGCCTTTTCCTGACAATCCTCTCCAGGCTGCGGTCATCCCTGCTGCTTCTGCACCTTTTTCTTCTACACTTTTCCCTTCCACATAACTTTCTATTAATGTGCTTTGATACAGCACTTTGGGAACATCCAACTTCTTTTGCAGTTACCTTTTGAGTCTTTCCCTCCTTATGGAGGGTGTCCATGATGGTTTTCTGCACAACTGTCAGGTCAGCAGTCTTTCCCATGATTGTGATTCCTACTGAACCGGAATGAGAGACCATTTAAAGGCTCAGGAACCCTTTGTTATGGATTAATTATCTGACTAGAGTGGGACACTGTGAGCCTAGAATATTGCACCTTTTCCAATATTCAAATTTTCTGAGATTGTGGATTTGGGGTTTTCATGAGCTGTAAGCCATAATCATCACAATTATGACAAAGCACGGCTTGAACTATCTTGCTTTGCATGTAATGAGTCTATCTCATATATTAGTTTCACCTTTTAAGTTGCATTAGTGAAATAAATGAACTTTTGCATACTATTCAAATTTTTCGAGTTTCACCTATATACACAGCTGCCCCGAGTCCTTTCTCCATTGGTCTCCAGCAGCTTTGTGTCTCCCTTCTATTGTATGATGTGTGGGACCAAACTTCCCAGGCCTTGGTGGCCAATCTTCACCAGTCCAGTTGATTGGTATGGGTACAAACTTCAGAATTTAAAGTCATTCAGAATTTCGTTTTTCTCCCTTTTCACACTGCACTTTCCATCTCAACAGGGAAGAGAGCAACACGCTTCTGGAAGAAATAATCTGTCCTGCTGCTTAACCCTTTCACTGAGTAAATATAACTCCGCGCTATGGTAATGTAAAATATTTTAAGAAAGCTGCTCCCCTAGAGTGGTGTGAAAACAACTTTAGCAATGTGGGGGGTGTATAGTAATAAGGGGGCGCTAATAATAAGTGATAAATAAAGTCAAAATTCTTGCGTGAAACAATATGTTAACTAGAAGGTCAACAATACAATAGTGTTTTAAAGTGCAAGTGCTTAAATGATAACAACATCAAAAAATAAGTGCAAACAGGTCCAAAAAATGCAGCAATGGTCACTAAGTGATAAGCAATTGGTAAGTCCATGCATCAAATGGTTAACTTGAGACTAGACACCATCACCACGGAACAGATATCAAACTGGCGACATCCGGTGAGAGGTTGAGGTAGGTGCCTACTTACCAGACCACCATGACCCTTTGTTTTAAAAATAAAGGATCAGGTGGAGCTTTAGTACAGTTGGTGGCCTAAGATCTGTCCTGGTACCTGGATGGGACTGGCCAGGAATGGACTCCAACAGAAGAAATTACTATGGATAAAATGAAGAAAAACGGGCCATAGTGAAGTTCCGCGATTTATTATAAAACAGATTAAAAACAAAAGCCAAATGGCCGCTTACTTGTGCAAGTGCCGAGACCTTGGCACTAAGGAATCAAGTGTGTTACAGCTAGATGTGACGTGGAGCACCGGCCGCACTGTGTCACACTCGTCGGTAGGTGTAGCGTGTGTTCCACCGCCTCTCTGTGCCAAATCTGGAAGTAGCTGAACGTGCCTAGGAACGCCTCGATGTACGTTTCATCTATTGATGTCGTCAGGAAGCTCATCCTGACGACATCAATAGATGAAACGTATGTCGAGGCGTTGGTACTGTATTGTTGACCTTCTAGTTAACATATTGTTTCACGCTAGAATTTCGAATTGATTTATCACTTATTATTAGCGCCCCCTTATTTCTAGCCCTTTTACTGCAAGGTCCGTGCGCCGTACGTGGCTAAGTCCATACGCTGTACGGACCTCATTTCTCCCTCTCCTATAAGCTTATGGTCACTTCAATTACCATAAGCTTATATCAGAATTGTTTAGCAGACTCTGTTGACCAATTCTATAACTCTGATCAGTGGATTACAACAAGCTTATCAGAGTTATTACCCTCTAATGTGACCTCCCTCCCTATGCTGCAGCTTCCCTTACCCCTGCTTCACCTTTCGCCACTCCCTTCCACCTAAAACTGCACCCCCTCCCCACTCTCCTGTCCTATCCCCTCCACCCCCTTTTTTCCCCCAGCACTGATTGACATAAATGGGACTGCCTGTACGGGGATGCATGGAACAGCTGTGCATCCCTGTGCAGGTAAACATGGCCCTCCATGGGCATACACTTTAGTATGCCACATGTGAACGATGCTTTAGTAGCAATTTAACAGGAATTTTGAAAGTTGTGTTTATGTGCACTATTCATATACCACTTCCACATCTGCATGCTCGGAAAAGGGTCTGTATGGATTTTAGGGGGAACCCCACGCTGTTTTGATTTAAATTTTCACACAGGGTTCCTCTTAAAATCCATACCAAACCTGAAGGGCCTGGTATGTATTGGGGGCACCTTCACGCCATTTTTTTTCACTGTTTTCTATAGCCGGCAATTTTTTTTTATTCAGCTGTCAGCGGGGAAGCCCGTTGATAGCTGATGACTCATCCGTTGTTAAGGATGAGGCGGCCGGCTTCCCAGCCCGCTCCTTAACAACCAGCTATTTACTGTGCTCTGACTGGGTAAAGCTTTGAATGTACTGTGCAGTACGCAGTGCATTTTGGGTCACCGGGCGGGTAAACATCCATCCTCAAATTGGGGTGTTCACTGAACGGGAAAACAGTCGATGTTCGGCACAAACCTTTGCTCAGTCCCAGACATCGTATTCAAGAGATTATGCCTTGTTATTCCTAATCTCATCAAAACCTCTCTTAAACTTTTTTACTTTATTTTTTGTGTTTCTTCGTCTACATTATCATTTTTTTTATTCAATTCTTTCTTTTCTGTTTAGCTCTGAATGGGTTTCCAATTTCTTTTGTAAATCACTAATCTTATTATTTAATATTCCCATTTTCTTCTGTTTCCTTTTTAATATCAAAGACTGTAAACCTCTACCTGCTTAGTTAAAAATGCCAATCATTCACTCATTGATTCTTGATCATTGGGACCATCCTGAGGGGCTACCTCCCATGTCAGACTTTTGTTAAAAATACCTTCTTTCAGATACATTTGCAAGGTGGAGATGTCCCACCAAGTTTGACTTGTTTCTCACGTGCAAAAGATAAGGCCTTCATTGACCTCTGAATGATCTTCTGTCACTTGTGATGTTTGAGATCCAACAAAGTGTCATTTATTATTAATGTAATTGTTTTTTTTCTGCCTAGCTGGTTAATTTTCTGAAAAAAACCTGTTTTGTCAGTCCTGACCCTTGTCTCCCCGAGCTACAGTAGTACAGGTGAAATTCGAAAAATTAAAATATCGTGCAAAAGTTCATTTATTTCACTAATGCAACTTAAAAGGTGAAACTAATATATGAGAGAGACTTATTACATGCAAAGCAAGATAGTTCAAGCCGTGATTTGTCATAATTATGATGATTATGGCTTACAGCTCATGAAAACCCCAAATCCATAATCTGAGAAAATTAGAATATTACATGCAATCAATGGAACAAGGATTGTACATAGAGCAATATCGGACCTCTGAAAAGTATAAATTTTGATGGTTTGGGCCCCTTTTGCAGCAATTACTGCCTTAATGCAGCATGGCATGGAAGCTATCAGTCTGTGGCACTGCTGAGGTGTTATGGAAGACCAGTATGCTTCAATAGCGGCCTTCAGCTCTTCTGCATTTTTTCGGTCTCATGTCTCTGGGTCTTTGGTTTCCAAATGAGATGCAAAATTTGCTCTCATCAGAAAAGAGGACTTTGGACCACTGAGCAACAGACCAGGTCTGTTTTCTTTAGCCCAGGTAAGACGCTTCTGACGTTGTTTGTCAAGAGGAATACGACATTTAAAGCCCATGTCCAGGATCCGTCTGTGTGTGGTGGCTCTTGATGCTCTGACCCCAGCCTCAGTCCATTCCTTGTGAAAGTCCCCAACACTTTTGAATTGCCTTTTCCTGACAATCCTCTCCAGGCTGTGGTCATCCCTGCTGCTTCTGCACCTTTTTATTCTACACTTTTCCCTTCCACATAACTTTCTATTAATGTGCTTTGATACAGCACTTTGGGAACATCCAACTTCTTTTGCAGTTACCTTTTGAGGCTTTCCCTCCTTATGGAGGGTGTCCATGATGGTTTTCTGCACAACTGTCAGGTCAGCAGTCTTTCCCATGATTGTGATTCCTACTGAACCGGAATGAGAGACCATTTAAAGGCTCAGGAACCCTTTGTTATGGATTAATTATCTGACTAGAGTGGGACACTGTGAGCCTAGAATATTGCACCTTTTCCAATATTCAAATTTTCTGAGATTGTGGATTTGGGGTTTTCATGAGCTGTAAGCCATAATCATCACAATTATGACAAAGCACGGCTTGAACTATCTTGCTTTGCATGTAATGAGTCTATCTCATATATTAGTTTCACCTTTTAAGTTGCATTAGTGAAATAAATGAACTTTTGCATACTATTCAAATTTTTCGAGTTTCACCTATATACACAGCTGCCCCGAGTCCTTTCTCCATTGGTCTCCAGCAGCTTTGTGTCTCCCTTCTATTGTATGATGTGTGGGACCAAACTTCTCAGGCCTTGGTGGCCAATCTTCACCAGTCCAGTTGATTGGTATGGGTACAATCTTCAGAATTTAAAGTCATTCAGAATTTCGTTTTTCTCCCTTTTCACACTGCACTTTCCATCTCAACAGGGAAGAGAGCAACACGCTTCTGGAAGAAATAATCTGTCGTGCTGCGCTATGGTAATGTAAAATATTTTAAGAAAGCTGCTCCCCTAGAGTGGTGTGAAAACAACTTTAGCAGGGGGGGGGGGTGTATAGTAATAAGGGGGCGCTAATAATAAGTGATAAATAAAGTCCAAATTCTTGCGTGAAACAATATGTTAACTAGAAGGTCAACAATACAATAGCGATTTAAAGTGCAAGTGCTTAAATGATAACAACATAAAAGTGCAAACAGATCCAAAAAATGCAGCAATGGTCAGTAAGTGATAAGCAATTGGTAAGTCTATGCATCAAATGGTTAACTTGAGAGTAGACACCATCACCACGGAACAGATATCAAACTGGCGACATCCGGTGAGAGGTAGAGGTAGGTGCCTACTTACCAGACCACCATGACCCTTTGTTTTAAAAAAAGGAACAGGTGGAGCTTTAGTACAGTTGGTGGCCTAAGGTCTGTACTGGTACCTGGATGGGACTGGCCAGGAATGGACTCCAACAGAAGAAATTACTATGGATAAAATGAAGAAAAACAGGCCATAGTGAAGTTCCGCGATTTATTATAAAACAGATTAAAAACAAAAGCCAAATGGCCGCTTACTTGTGCAAGTGCTGAGACCTTGGCACTAAGGAATCAAGTGTGTTACAGCTAGATGTGACGTGGAGCACCGGCCGCACCAGCGGCGGTTTGTCCATAGAGGGCGCTGGAGCACCGCCCCCTCTGGCTCCGCAGCGCCACTAAAATAACATACATTCATTAATTGCATGAATGTATGTTATTGTTGCCGCTGCCGCTGGTCTATTCAGATGGCCGGAAATTGAGCGCCGACCGCCTGAATAACGGCAGCTGGTTGGCTGTGCGGAAGTGCCTATCAGAGCCAGTGGCTCTGATAGGCTTTCCGAGTACAGCCCTCGTCTCCCGAAAGCTTATCCTCGGAACGTACGGGAGGTGCGTTCCTTGGATAAGACTGACGGCCGTCTCAGCCAATCAGGTTAACCGATTCTGGTTATCGGTAACCTGATTGGCTGAAGCGTCACCAAGGCGGGAGAAGACATCGAGGGACGTGGAAGGAGAAAGGTAAGTGCATTTTACAGGGCACAGTGGCGACAAAGGGCACAGTGGGACAAAGGGCACAGTGGCATCAATGGGCACAGTGGTGACAATGGGCACAGTGGCAACAATTAAAGGGCACAGTGACATGCACAGTGGCAACAATAGGCAAAGTGGCAACAATTAAAGGGCACAGTGGTGACAATTGGCACATTGGCGACAATTGAGGGGCACAGTGGCTGCGTTTGATGGCATGGCACAGTGGTGACAATTAATGGCACAGTGGCTGTGTTTGATGGCATGGCACAGTGACTGCGTTTGATTGCATGGCACAGTGGCTGCGTTTGATGGCATGGCACAGTGACTGTGTTTGATGGCATGGCACAGTGGTGCGAATTGATGGCATAGTGACTGTATTTGATGGCATGGCACAGTGGTGATAATTGATGGCACAGTGGCTGCGCTTGATGGCATGGCACAGTGGTTAATTGAATTGCACTATTGGTTTTGTACGCCGTTTTTGTGTGTGCAGCTATATCATTTGGGCATTTTTGCTGTGTGTTTTTTCCTGTGATTTATATAGTAGTAGCGCTGTAGTACCACATTCTTTATGGCACAGTGGTGACAATTGATGGCACAGTGGCTGCGTTTGATGGCATGGCACAGTGACTGCATTTGATGGCATGGCACAGTGGTGACAATTGATGGCACAGTGGCTGCGTTTGATGCATGGCACAGTGGTGACAATTGATGGCACAGTGGCTGCATTTGATGGGCACAGTGAGGCTGCAATTTTTTCTTTTCTTTTTTTTTCATTTGCCATAAATGGGACTGCCTGTACGGGGATGCATGGAACACCTTTGCATCCCCGTGCGGGTAAACATGGCCCTCCATGGGCATACACTTTAGTATGCCACATGTGAACGATGCTTTAGTAGCAATTTAACAGGAATTTTGAAAGTTGTGTTTATGTGCACTATTCATATACCACTTCCACATCTGCATGCTCGGAAAAGGGTCTGTATGGATTTTAGGGGGAACCCCACGCTGTTTTGATTAACATTTTCACACAGGGTTCCTCTTAAAATCCATACCAGACCTAAAGGGCCTGGTATGTATTGGGGGCACCTTCACGCCATTTTTTTTCACTGTTTTCTATAGCCGGCAATTTTTTTTTATTCAGCTGTCAGAGGGGAAGCCCGTTGATAGCTGATGACTCATCCGTTGTTAAGGATGCGGCGGCCGGCTTCCCAGCCCGCTCTTTAACAACCAGCTATTTACTGTGCTCTGATTGGGTAAAGCTTTGAATGTACTGTGCAGTACGCAGTGCATTTTGGGTCACCGGGCGGGTAAACATCCATCCTCAAATTTGGGTGTTCACTGAACGGGAAAACAGGCGATGTTCGGCACAAACCTTTGCTCAGTCCCAGACATCGTATTCAAGAGATTATGCCTTGTTATTCCTAATCTCATCAAAACCTCTCTTAAACTTTTTTACTTTCTTTTTTGTGTTTCTTCGTCTACATTATCATTTTTTTTATTCAATTCTTTCTTTTCTGTTTAGCTCTGAATGGGTTTCCAATTTCTTTTGTAAATCACTAATCTTATTATTTAATATTCCCATTTTCTTCTGTTTCCTTTTTAATATCAAAGACTGTAAACCTCTACCTGCTTAGTTAAAAATGCCAATCATTTACTCATTGATTCTTGATCATTGGGACCATCCTGAGGGGCTACCTCCCATGTCAGACTTTTGTTAAAAATACCTTCTTTCAAATACATTTGCAAGGTGGAGATGTCCCACCAAGTTTGACTTGTTTCTCACGTGCAAAAGATAAGGCCTTCATTGACCTCTGAATTATCTTCTGTCACTTGTGATGTTTGAGATCCAACAAAGTGTCATTTATTATTAATGTAATTGTTTTTTTTCTGCCTAGCTGGTTAATTTTCTGAAAAAAAACTGTTTTGTCAGTCCCGACCCTTGTCTCCCCGAGCTACAGTAGTACAGGTGAAATTCGAAAAATTTAAATATCGTGCAAAAGTTCATTTATTTCACTAATGCAACTTAAAAGGTGAAACTAATATATGAGAGAGACTTATTACATGCAAAGCAAGATAGTTCAAGCCGTGATTTGTCATAATTATGATGATTATGGCTTACAGCTCATGAAAACCCCAAATCCATAATCTCAGAAAATTTGAATATTACATGCAATCAATGGAACAAGGGTTGTACATAGAGCAATATCGGACCTCTGAAAAGTATAAGGTTTAATGGTTTGGGCCCCTTTTGCAGCAATTACTGCCTCAATGCGGCGTGGCATGGAAGCTATCAGCCTGTGGCACTGCTGAGGTGTTATGGAAGACCAGGATGCTTCAATAGCGGCCTTCAGCTCTTCTGCATTTTTTCGGTCTCATGTCTCTGGGTCTTTGGTTTCCAAATGAGATGCAAAATTTGCTCTCATCAGAAAAGAGGACTTTGGACCACTGAGCAACAGACCAGGTCTGTTTTCTTTAGCCCAGGCAAGACGTTTCTGACGTTGTTTGTTGTTCAGGAGTGGCTTGACAAGAGGAATACGACATTTGAAGCCCATGTCCAGAATCCGTCTGTGTGTGGTGGCTCTTGATACACTGACCCCAGCCTCAGTCCACTCCTTGTGAAAGTCCCCAACACTTTTGAATGGCCTTTTCCTGACAATCCTTTCCAGGCTGCGGTCATCCCTGCTGCTTCTGCACCTTTTTCTTCTACACTTTTCCCTTCCACATAACTTTATATTAATGTGCTTTGATACAGCACTTTGGGAACATCCAACTTCTTTTGCAGTTACCTTTTGAGGCTTTCCCTCCTTATGGAGGGTGTTAACGATTTTTTTCTGCACAACTGTCAGGTCAGCAGTCTTTCCCATGATTGTGATTCTTACTGAACTGGACTGAGAGACATTTAAAGGCTCAGGAACCCTTTGTTATGGATTAATTATCTGACTAGAGTGGGACACTTTGAGCCTAGAATATTGCACCTTTTCACAATATTCAAATTTTCTGAGATTATGGATTTGGGGTTTTCATGAGCTGTAAGCCATAATCATCACAATTATGACAAAGCACGGCTTGAACTATCTTGCTTTGCATGTAATGAGTCTATCTCATATATTAGTTTCACCTTTTAAGTTGCATTAGTGAAATAAATAAACTTTTGCACGATATTCAAATTTTTTGAGTTTTACCTATATACACAACTGCACCGAGTCCTTTCCCCATTGGTCTCCAGCAGCCTTGTGTAGGGTTGAGCGAACCCAAACTGTAAAGTTCGGGTTCGGTACGGACTTTGGGTTTTTCCCGAACCCGGACCCGAACCCGAATAATCGCCATTCGTTTTACTACTGTGACTGGGAACTGATCACAGCCATGCCTACTTATGGCATGGCTGTGATTGGCCAGTGCAGCATGTAACCCATCATGTGACCAGCCTCTATATTAGATAGCGGCACACAGCACAGATCGTCACTCTGCTTTAGTTATGATAGGGAGAGGCTGCTGCTGTTGCTGCTTAGGGACAGTGTTAGAGAGGTGTATCCTGCTTCAGAAATCTCAACAAGCACACTTTATTTCTTTGATATCTGAATGATCGTATGGTTTCTGGCTCGTCGTCACTGTGCTTTAGTTATCATAGGGAGAGGCTGCTGCCGCTGCTGGTTAGGGACAGTGTCATTTAGGTGTATCCTGCTTCAGAAATCTCAACAAGCACAATTTATTTCTTTGATATCTGCATCATCTTATGGTTTCTGGCTCGCTGTCACTGTGCTTTAGTTATCATAGGGAGAGGCTGCTGCTGCTTAGGGACAGTGTCATTTAGGTATATCCTGCTTCAGAAATCTCAACAAGCACTCTTTATTCCTGTGACATCTGCTGTGCTTCATATAGTTTAGGAATTTTGTTCAGCTATAGGGACAGCAGCAATCTATAGGTGACTCTGAATATTTCAACAGCACTGCACCTGCCACCACCTGTGTACCTGTGATATACTGTGTTTGTGTCCAGTACATAGTTCAGGGACAGGTTTCCAGAAATTTTCCTTATAGGGACAGTCAGCAATCTATGGGTGACTCTGAATATTTCAACAGCACTGCACCTGCCACCACCTGTGCACCTGTGATATACTGTGTTTGTGTCCAGTACATAGTTCAGGGACAGGTTTCCAGAAATTTTCCTTATAGGGACAGTCAGCAATCTATGGGTGACTCTGAATATTTCAACAGCACTGCACCTGCCACCACCTGTGCACCTGTGATATACTGTGTTTGTGTCCAGTACATAGTTCAGGGACATGTTTCCAGAAATGTTCCTATAGGGACAGAAGCAATCTATAGGTGACTCTGAATATTTCAACAGCACTGCACCTGCCACCATCTGTGCACCTGTGATATACTGTGTTTGTGTCCAGTACATAGTTCAGGGACAGGTTTCCAGAAATTTTCCTATAGGGACAGTCAGCAATCTATAGGTGACCCTGAATATTTCAACAGCACTGCACCTGCCACAACCTGTGCACGTGTGATATACTGTGTTTGTGTCCAGTACATAGTTCAGGGACATGTTTCCAGAAATGTTCCTATAGGGACAGTCAGCAATCTATAGGTGACTCTGTATATTTCAACAGCACTGCACCTGCCACCACCTGTGCACCTGTGATATACTGTGTTTGTGTCCAGTACACAGTTCAGAGACAGGTTTCTAGAAATGTTCCTATAGGGACAGTCAGCAATCTATAGGTGACTCTGAATATTTCAACAGCACGCCACCTGCCACCACCTCTGCATCTGTGATATACTGTGTTTGTGTCCAGTACATAGTTCAGGGACAGGTTTCCAGAAATTTTCTTATAGGGAAAGTCAGCAATCTATAGGTGACTCTGAATATTTCAACAGCACTGCACATGCCACCACCTGTGCACCTGTGATATACTGTGTTTGTGTCCAGTACATAGTTCAGGGACAGGTTTCCAGAAATGTTCCTATAGGGACAGTCAGCAATCTATAGGTGACTCTGAATATTTCAACAGCACTGCACCTGCCACCACCTGTGCTATACTGTGTTTGTGTCCAGTACATAGTTCAGGGACAGGTTTCCAGAAATGTTCCTATAGGGACAGTCAGCAATCTATAGGTGACTCTGAATATTTCAACAGCACTCCACCTGCCACCATCTGTGCACCTGTGATATACTGTGTTTGTGTCCAGTACATAGTTCAGGGACAGGTTTCCAGAAATGTTCCTATAGGGACAGTCAGCAATCTATAGGTGACTCTGTATATTTCAACATCACTCCACCTGCCACCACCTGTGCACCTGTGATATACTGTGTTTGTGTCCAGTACATAGTTCAGGGACAGGTTTCCAGAAATTTTCCTATAGGTACAGTCAGCGAGCTATAGGTGACTCTGAATATTTCAACAGCACTCCACCTGCCACCACCTGTGCACCTGTGATATACTGTGTTTGTGTCCAGTACATAGTTCAGGGACAGGTTTCCAGAAATTTTCCTATAGGGACAGTCAGCAATCTATAGGTGACTCTGAATATTTCAACAGCACTGCACCTGCCACCACCTGTGCACCTGTGATATACTGTGTTTGTGTCCAGTATATAGTTCAGGGACAGGTTTCCAGAAATGTTCCTATAGGGACAGTCAGCAATCTATAGGTGACTCTGAATATTTCAACAGCACTGCACCTGCCACCACCTGTGCACCTGTGATATACTGTGTTTGTGTCCAGTACATAGTTCAGGGACAGGTTTCCAGAAATGTTCCTATAGGGACAGTCAGCAATCTATAGGTGACTCTGAATATTTCAACAGCACTGCACATGCCACCACCTGTGCACCTGTGATATACTGTGTTTGTGTCCAGTACATAGTTCAGGGACAGGTTTCCAGAAATTTTCCTATAGGGACAGTCAGCAATCTATAGGTGACTCTGAATATTTCAACAGCACTGCACCTGCCACCACCTGTGCACCCGTGATATACTGTGTTTGTGTCCAGTACATAGTTCAGGGACAGGTTTCCAGAAATGTTCCTATAGGGACAGTCAGCAATCTATAGGTGACTCTGTATATTTCAACAGCACTGCACCTGCCACCACCTGTGCACCTGTGATATACTGTGTTTGTGTCCAGTACATAGTTCAGGGACAGGTTTCCAGAAATTTTCCTATAGGGACAGTCAGCAATCTATAGGTGACTCTGTATATTTCAACAGCACTCCACCTGTCCCCTGTGATATACTGTCTGTGCAGTACATTGTTTAGGGCTGGGTTGCTGCTTCTTGCTATAGGTAGAGAAATATATAGGTGAATCTCTGCCCATTTCACCAGCACTCCACCTATCCCCTGTGATATACTGTCTGTGCAGTTTATTGTCTAGGGCTGGGTTCCTGCTTCTTGCTATAGGTAGAGAAATATATAGGTGAATATCTGCCTATTTCACCAGCTTACACTATTTTTGTATTTAAAATTTCTCAAAATTAGGGCAAGACCCTAAATTTGAGAAATATATAGGTGAATCTCTGCCCATTTCACCAGCACCCCACCAGTACATTGTTTAGGGCTGGCTTCCTGCTTATTGCTATAGGTAGAGAAATATATAGGTGAATCTCTGCCCATTTCACCAGCACTCCACCTGTCCCCTGTGATATACTGTCTGTGCAGTACATTGTTTAGGGCTGGCTTTCTGCTTATTGCTATAGGTAGAGAAATATATAGGTGAATCTCTGCCTATTTCACCAGCACTCTACCTGTCCCATGTGATATACTGTCTGTGCAGTACATTGTTTAGGGCTGGCTTCCTGCTTATTGCTATAGGTAGAGAAATATATAGGTGAATCTCTGCCTATTTCACCAGCTTACACTATTTTTGTATTTAGCATTTCTCAAAATTAGGGCCTAAAGACCCTAAATTTGAGAAATATATAGGTGAATCTCTGCCCATTTCACCAGTACTCCACCAGTACATTGTTTAGGGCTGGGTTCCTGCTTCTTGCTGTAGGTAGAGAAATATATAGGTGAATCTCTGCCTATTTCACCATATTACACTATTTTTGTATTTAAAATTTCTCAAAATTAGGGCAAGACCCTTAATTTGAGAAATATGAGGAAAACGTCAAATAAGGGACGTGGCCACGGTTGTGGTGCTGCTGGTGGAGCTCCTGATACAGGGAGAGGACGTGGTCGATCTGTGCCAGCTACAAGCACAAGTGAAACACCTTTCTCAGGTGCGAGTAGCCGACAGAGCCTGCAGCGGTATTTGGTCGGCCTAATCCAGCTCTACAAATGTTGAGGCCAGGAGCAGAACAGGCGGTAGTAGATTGGGTTGCTGACAGTGCCTCCAGTTCCTTCACATTGTTTTCCAACCAGTCTTGTGATGAAAGTTCAGAGTTGGCGCCTGCAGCCGATGTCCACCATCAGTCTTTCACCTCACCCACTTGCAAATCAGCCAAGCAGTCTGAGCCCCAAAGCATGCAGCAGTCTCTTCTTCTTTTTGATGAGTCTGTTAGCATGTGTTCCCAGGGCCATCCACCTAGCCCAGCCCCAGAAGGGGAAGAGATTGAGTGCACCGATGCCCAACCACTTATATTTCAAGATGAGTACATGGGGGGACCATCACAGCATGTCTTGGATGATGATGAAACACAGTTGCCAACTGCTGGTGCTTTTGCAATTGTGCAGACCGACAAGGAGGGCAGTGGTGAAGACTGGGTGGAAGATGATGTGGAGGACGATGAGGTGCTCGACCCGACATGGAATCAACCTCATGCAGGTGACCCGTGTAGTTCGGAGGAAGAGGCGGTGGTCACACAGAGCCACCAGCACAGCAGAAGAGGGAGCAGGGTGCCAAAGCAGAGCGTCCGTCCCCTAGACAGTACGCCTGCTACTGCCCAACGCAGCAAGGTACCGAGCACACCAAAGCCAGGTTCAAGGAGTTCCCTAGTGTGGCAGTTCTTCACACAATGTGTTGGTGACAAGACACGCGTGGTTTGCACGTTGTGCAATCTCAGAGCCTGAAGCGAGGCATAAACGTTCTCAACCTGAGCACAACCTGCATGACCAGGCATCTAAGTGCAAAGCACGAGCTGCAGTGGAGTAGACACCTCCAAAACCAAGAAAGGTCTCTGTCTCCTCCTTATGACAAAAAAGAAAAAATACCGCGCTTAAACCCTAGAAAAATAACTAGCTCAGCTGCAACACGACAGTGTCATACAAACACAAATACAAGTAAAGGAAAAGAAAATGTTGCGCTATTAATAAAGGTTAAGCTAAAACAAACAATTGATAACAAAGAACAAAATTAATGAAAATAAAATTGCAAAGACCCAAAGTTTAGAAGGGAATGAACCACATAACTAGCAGTAAAGTCTTTGTATCAATCAAAAATGATTGTAAGCAAGTTCTTCAATGTAGAAAATAAATTCATATGTTGAAATCATATGTGGTGACCAACACCACTAAATAAAGGATGGAGGCTTACCGGATGGCAAGCAATGGAGAGCTTGCGGCTGCAAACCCCAGCCAGGGCCTTTTGATGATCCTCGCAGGGAGATGACAGGGGATGGATGTTGAGGCCTCCCGGACACAGAACCACAGGATTGCAGCGTATCACACACAAAAAAAGACTTAATGGTGAAGTACAGCAGGACCAGCACATAAATTTATTCGTGACTCAAGGGACCACCACCACCAAAACACCCTATGGATAGGAGGCTTACCAGAACAAAAAGCAGTGTGAGCATGTGGCTAAACCCCTAGCCAGGGCCTTTATATTCCCAAGCGGTGGCGATATATCTTAAGGGTCCTCCGGTATGTTATGATCAGTGGATGCATAGGAAAAATAATAATGCCCACATGGTGAAGTATGTTGACTCAAAAGATTTAATAAAAAAATATAAACACTTACAGAATAAAAGCAGAAATGGATAAGAAGCCGGCCGGCTCTCATAAACGCCCGTCCACACGGAACGAAAACGTCTTGCGTCAGCGTGCTGACGCAAGACGTTTTCGTTCCGTGTGGACGGGCGTTTATGAGAGCCGGCCGGCTTCTTATCCATTTCTGCTTTTATTCTGTAAGTGTTTATATTTTTTTATTAAATCTTTTGAGTCAACATACTTCACCATGTGGGCATTATTATTTTTCCTATGCATCCACTGATCATAACATACCGGAGGACCCTTAAGATATATCGCCACCGCTTGGGAATATAAAGGCCCTGGCTAGGGGTTTAGCCACATGCTCACACTGCTTTTTGTTCTGGTAAGCCTCCTATCCATAGGGTGTTTTGGTGGTGGTGGTCCCTTGAGTCACGAATAAATTTATGTGCTGGTCCTGCTGTACTTCACCATTAAGTCTTTTTTTGTGTGTGATACGCTGCAATCCTGTGGTTCTGTGTCCGGGAGGCCTCAACATCCATCCCCTGTCATCTCCCTGCGAGGATCATCAAAAGGCCCTGGCTGGGGTTTGCAGCCGCAAGCTCTCCATTGCTTGCCATCCGGTAAGCCTCCATCCTCTGTCTCCTCCTGCTTCCTCTTCTGCATCAGTCTCGGGCCTCTCTGCCTCTTCATCCACCTCCGTAGTGACAGTGCCACCTGCCACCCCTTAATTAGAGGACCGGCAAGCAACACTACCACCTGGGTCACCAAACATCTCCACAATGTCCCATGGAAGCATTCAGCTCTCCATCTCCCAAACACTGGAGTGTAAGAGGAAGTACCCCTCTACCCACCCATGATCCCTGGCCCTGAATGCCAGCATTTCAAAATTACTGGCCTTTGAAATGCTGTCATTCCGTCTGGTGGAGACGCAGAGTTTCAAAAGCCTGATGGCATTGGCTGTCCCACAGTACGTCGTGCCCAGCCGCCACTACTTTTCCAGGCAAGCCATCCCTTCCCTGCACAACCAAGTGGGGGACAAAATCAGGTGTGCACTGCGCAACGCCATCTGTGCCAAGGTCCACCTAACTACGGATACGTGGACCAGTAAGCACGGTCAGGGACGTTATATCTCCCTAACAGCGCACTGGGTAAATGTAGTGGCGGCTGGGCCTGAGGCGGATAGCAGTTTGGCGCATTTCCTTCCACCACCGAGGATTGCAGGGCGCTTCAGTTTGCCTCCTGTTCCTAACTCCTTCTACTCCGCTTCCTCATCCTCTACCGCCTCCTCATCCAGTCAGCGTAACAAATTCACCACCAACTTCAGCACAGCCATGGGTAAACGCCAGCAGGCAGTTTTAAAACTTTCCTGTTTGGGGGAAAAACCACACACCGCGCAGGAGTTGTGGAGGGATATGGAACAACAGACCGATGAGTGGTTGGGGTCAGTGAGCCTCAAGCCGGGCCTGGTGGTGTGCGATAACGGGCGAAATCTCGTAGCAGCTCTGGGCCTAGCCGGTTTGACGCACATCCCTTGCCTGGCGCATGTGCTGAATTTGGTGGTGCAGAGTTTCCTGAAAACTAACCCCGATATGCCATAGCTGCTGCAGAAAGTGCGGGCCGTCTGTGCGCACTTTCGGCGTTCTCACCCTGCTGCTGCTCGCCTGGCAGCGCTGCAGCGTAACTTCGGACTTCCCGCTCACCTCCTCATATGTGATGTGCCCACAAGGTGGAACTCCACCTTGCACATGCTGGCCAGACTGTGCGAGCAGCAGCAGGCGATAGTGGAGTTCCAGCTGCAGCACGCACGCGTGAGTCGCTCTGCAGAACAGAACCACTTTACCACCAATAACTAGGCCTCCATGCGAGACCTGTGTGCCTTGTTGCGCTGTTGAGTACTCCACCAACATGGCCAGTGCCGATGACGCCACTCTCAGCGTGACTATCCCAGTTCTATGCCTCCTTGAAAAAACGCTATGGGCGATGATGGAAGAGGATGTGGCACAGGAGGAGGAGGAGGGGGAATCGGGATCATTTCCAAGGCTTTCAGGGCAGTCATTCACAAGTGGCTCCGAGGGTGGGTTCGTGCACCAACAAAGGCCAGGTACACAATTGTCTAGCAAGGGCACAGTTCTGGAGGATGACGCGGTGGAGGATGAGGAGGAGGAAGACATGGAGGAGGAGGAGGAGGAACCATGTTCACAGCAGGATGGCATCCAGACCAGCTCATGGCCATTACTGGTGCGTGGCTGGGGGGATACAGAGGACACAGATGATACACCTCCCACAGAGGACAGCTGTTCGTTGCCTCTGGGCAGCCTGGCACACATGAGCAATTACATGCTGCAGTGTCTCCGCAACGACCGGTGTGTTTCGCACATTATAACAGGTGCTGATTACTGGGTGGCACACGCTGCTGGATCCCCGTTACAAGGACAATGTACTGTCCTTAATCCCCTCACTGGAGCGTGAACGCATGATGCGCGAGTACAAGCGCACGCTGGTAGACGCGCTGCTGGTGCAATTCCCACCTGGCAGCTGGGGCACAGTGGAAGCAGAAGGCGAAGGCAGAGGAGCAGGAAGAGGTCGCCAACACAGCAGGGGCACCGCCAGCACCTCAGAAGGCAGGGTTAGCATGGCTGAAATGTGGAAAAGCTTTGTCAGCACGTCACAACAAACAGCACCACCAGCTGATATGGAACGTTTTAGCAGGAGGCAGCATTTCAGCAACATGGTGGAGCAGTATGTGTGCACACGCCTACACGTACTGAATGACGGCTATGCCCCCTTAAACTTCTGGGTCTCCAAATTGGGCACATGGCCTGAGCTTGCCCATTACACCTTGGAGGTGCTGGCCTGCCCTGCGGCCAGTGTATTGTCTGAACGTGTATTTAGCACGGCAGGGGGCGTTATCACAGACAAGCGCAGCCGCCTGTCCAGAGCCAATGTGGACAAGCTCACGTTCATTAAAATGAACCAGGCATGGATCCCACAGGACTTGTCCGTACCTTGTGCAGAATAGACACCGGGCCGGCCTTACCCAGCCATTGTTTTTTTTCTGATCTTTCTAGGGTTGCCATCTCATCCCTTTAAAAGCAAAAACATATTAATTACACAGGTTCTCTGGCTGATCAAGTTGCTGCTAATTAAACTCACTTGGTGCCTTATCGACAGTAAATTAGCCCCAGAACCTGTGTAATTACTCTGTGGTCTGGTTTAAAGGGATGAGGTAGCAACCCTAGATCTTTCTCACTCTTTTGGGGTTTACCCTAATTTAAAAAATACATATATTAAAAATCAAAACCTGCTGTGTTGGCTACCTCCTCCTCCTCCTCTACCGCCGCTTCCACCTACACCGCCACATCCACCTCAACCTCCTAATACATATGGACCTCGTCCTCCTAGGTCCAAATTTTTTTTTTTATGCCATTTTGAGTTATTTCCCTATCCACATTTATTTTCAGAGTACTTGCCATGCTCTTCCCGACATTTTTCTGTCATTTGCAGCCCTCCAGCCCTTTCCCTTAGTTTTTTAGAGAAATTTTTGTAGTCAAAAGTCCAGGTCCCCATTGACTTCAATGGGGTTCGGGTTCGGGTCAAAGTCCGGGTTCGGGTTCGGTCCCGAACCCAAACTTTTTTTTCAAAGTCTGGGTACGGGTCCGAACCCGAACATCCAGGTGTCCGCTCAACTCTAGTGACAAGTACTCTGATGGGGTGTGACTGGTGACAAGTACTCTGATGGGGTGTGACTGGTGACAAGTACTCTGATGGGGTGTGACTGTTGACAAGTACTCTGATAGGCTGTGACTGGTGACAAGTACTCTGATGGGCTGTGACTGGTACTCTGGGGCTGGTGACAAGTACTCTGATGGGCTGTGACTGGTCCTCTTTATTTGGGGGGAGATTGGGCACTGAACCCGGAAATGGCAACACAGCTATTTGTTGACATTTGTGACCAGCTGTGATTGGACACAGCCAGTAACGTGGTTAAGAGCCAATTTCATTGGCTCTTTACCCTGATCGGGGATGGGCTGTGTCCGAGGAACACGCCTCATCCCGATCGCCAGACTGCGATGTGTTTTCTGCAGAGGGTGAGTTCAAGTTTTAAAGAAAATCATCTGAGTTGGTACATTTAGATACAGTAAATGTGGAGACGGACTCCTTTGGGTTGCCTGAGAGTTTGTTGTCCCCAGATGCACAGAACATTCTTCTATGTACTTGATAAACAGGCAGAAAGAAAGAGAGAGGTTGGAATGAAGGCTGTCATTGGCTGCCCCCACATATAGGGACCTTTGCTCAAGCCCCACTGCTGCTGTTGCTGGAGATCTATCAGGATTTGGGAAGGAGTGCCCTGGGGCTGAATCTGTGGTGAGCCCTGGGAGAGCATTGCTGGTTAGAATGACTGTTAGAACTGTAAGCTGTGGGTTGCTGAGCTGCCCAGAGTGTACCAAGAGCCCAGACAGAGGATTCTACAGAAAAGAACATGTGTCTGCTGAGCTGTATGTAGAGTCAAGCGGACACCTGGATGTTCGGGTACGACGGGTTTGGCCGAACTTCGAAAAAAAAAGTCTGGGTTCGGGACCCGAACTTGACCCGAACTTGCCCCCGAACCCGAACCCCATTGAAGTCAATGGGGACCAGAACTTTTGAGTACTAAAATGTCTCTAAAAAAAGTAATGGAAAGGGCTAAAGGGCTGCAAATGGCAGCAACATATTGGTAAGAGCATGGCAAGTACTCTGCAAAAAATGTGGATAGGGAAATAACTTAAAATAATATAAAATACATAAAAATAAAAAAAAATTAATCTTGACCTAGGAGGACGAGGTCCATATGGAGTAGGAGGTTGAGGTGGCGGTGGATGTGGCGGTGTAGGTGGAAGCGGCGGTGGAGGAGGACGATGTAGCCAACACAGGTTTTTGTTTTTAATTTATTTATTTTTTAAATTAGGGTACACCCCAAAAGAGTGAGAAAGATCAAAAATACAAGAATGGTTGGGAAAGGTCGGTATACGTGTCTATTCTGCACAAGGTACGGACAAGTCCTGTGGGATCCACGGTCGTTAACAGGGGTCAAGTCCTGGGGGAAAAAGTGTGGGAACTCCCACCCAAGATCCACTCCCCCACTAAAAAAAAAAAAAATGATACGCTCATATGTATAATTACTAAACCGCATGTATTTTTTCTATCCACTGTACCTTAGTGATCCTTTATGTTACTGGCCGCTTCCTGCATATGGATTCATTGGGTAGTATGCGGGTATTTTGTCACTTTCTCGATGCCGCGATGTCTCCTGGGAGCTCAATGGACGCGCTAGGTGGCGCGTCCATTGAGGTCGGTGTAGAATATGCTAATGAGTAGTTACGCCAATTCACGAACATACGCTTGCCCGTCGCAGTAAAGATACGCCGTTTCCGTAAGAGATACGCGGCGTAAAGATAAACATGCCCCCTAGGTGGCATATCCTATGTTAAGTATGGCCGTCGTTCCCGCGTCGAAATTTTGAAATTTAACGTCGTTTGCGTAACTCGTCCGTGAATAGGGCTGGACGTCAATTACGTTCAGGTCGAAACCAATGACATCCTTGCGACGTCATTTAGCGCAATGCACGTCAGGAAATTTTAGGGACGGCGCATGCGCATTAGGTTTGGCGCGGGAACGCGCTTAATTTAAATGCTCTACGTCCCCTACCCGGCTGATTTGAATTACGCGGGCTTGCGCCGGGGGATTTACGCTAAGCCACCGCAACTTTACAGGCAAGTGCTTTGTGAATCAAGCACTTGCCCGTAAAACTTGCGGCGGCGTAACGTAAATGAGGTACGTTACGCCGCCGCAGATCTACGAGAATCTGGCCCAATGTTCTTTCTAAATCCCGCGATAACTCGCGGCAGACCTCCGCAATGTCTCCTGGGAACAATGACAAAAGCTCCCAGGAGACATCGCGGCATCGAGAAAGTGACAAAATACCCGCACACTACCCGAGGAATCCATATACAGGAAGCTGCCAGTAACATAAAGGATTACTGAGGTTTGCCTGCCCCAACAGTGACTCGAGCTGGGCATCGCCGCTTAGTGAAGTATCGGCTCGGGCGGCTCGGCTGCTCTAGTCCTCCAAAGGAAACTGCATTCCTGCTGTGAAAAAAAGTGCAGGGACTCCGTTCCAACGCGTTCCCGCAGGACTTGAGCCCTGGTCGTTAGAGCGAATGGAATAATTCTAGCCCTAGACCTCCTCTGTAACTCAATACATGCAACCTGTACCATTTTTTTAAACGTCGCCGATGGAGATTTTTAAGGGTAAAAGTTTGTCGCCATTCCACGAGCAGGTGCAACTTTGAAGTGTCACATGTTGGGTATCAATTTACGTAAAGTTATCTTTCACAATATAAAAAAATTGGGCATACTTTGCTGTTTTCTTATTTTTTTATTAAAAAAGAGTATTTTTTTTCCCAAAAAAAGTGTGCTGCACAAATACGGTGTGACAAAAAGTATTGTAACAACCACCATTTTATTCTGTAGGGTGGTAGAAAAAAAATATATAATGTTTGGGGGTTCTAAGTAATTTTCTAGCAAAAATAAAATGTTTTTAACTTGTATATACCAAATCTCAGAAAGAGGCTTGGTCCTTAAGTGGTTAATACACAGTCCCTTGATTGCCCCTAGATGTTAACCGCTTCCAAAACCAATGCCATTAGTACAGTGTCAGTGTACATTATTATCACTGATCACTGTATTAGTGTCTCTAGTGACATCAGTGTCAGTTAGTGACCCTCCCAGCCAGTGTCTGTTAACACCAGATTGCCCGCCACCTTATCACATTATAAGTCTCTGATCACCACCTTTACAGTATAGTGTCTATAGCTGTGTAAATTCCAGAATAGATTCCATAGTTTGTAGTCACTATAATTTTTGCACAAACCGGTAAACTAACTTATTGGATTTTTTTTCCAGACAAAAGACAAAATACAATTTGGCCTACATTTTTTTTTAAATTTGATTTTGTGATATTTTTATTGGATATGTTTTGTAACAGAAAGTAGAAAATATATTTTTTCTACGTTCTACCTTTTTCTGCTTTCTTTTATGAAACATATCTAATAAAAATATATATATGTTTTTTTTCATTTATATAATATAAAATAAATAAACCCAGTGGTGATCAAATACCCCCAAAAGAAAGCTCTATTTGTGTGAAAAAAAAAAATATATAAAATAAATTTGGGTACAGCGTTGCACGACCACGCAATTGTGGAATTGTCCAAAAGTTTCAGGAACTTATTTCCCCTGCGTTTCCATAGAAATTCATTGAAATGAATGGGCCGCCCTACAGATGACACACGGGAACACATGAAGAACACGCAGAACTGCACACGATAGGCTGCACTGTACTGGTGTAATCCTGGCCTGAGAGTAATCAATGGCTGATATATTCTGTATTATTTTATGTTGATTGGATAAAGTGGAGGATCTATCCGGATCGGTGGGGCTGATTACATTCCATGGAAAGCTCTCTAAGGACTTATTTCCCCCAACTACAATAGGATCATCATATAAAAATAATAAAGAAAACTCAGTTTAAGTGATATTTAAAATTTTTTATCAGACATTTAGGATTTAGCCAAATGATATTCCACATCAGAATAATTCTTATTACAGTTTCAAATTTTTTTTCATATTTTCACAACCCGCTCCTTGAAAATTATTGGCTTCGCACTCATTTAGTTGCTTCCCCACAGCGGCCATGATGTCAGCGAAACTTCTTTTTACTTCTTTCTTTGCAACTTTCCCTCCATTTTCCTCTTCATCGGCTTCTCTCCTGGAAGAAGACACAGTTATTATTAAATAAAGCGACACTTATTATTACATAAAAACTGTATTTCACTGGTAACAAAAATGTGTATTTTTAGGACCCATTGGCTGTTATTCTATGACCACATTAATATGCTAAAGGCAACGGAGACCCGTCCATTAGGGCCACCCCCACCCCCCCCTTCATCCATGCACCCAGCCCCCTAATCTGCATACCGTGCTCCGGACACATTGATTCCAACGTGATAAGAGCCAGAGGCTCTAATAGGATTCAAAAAAGCCTATTAGATGGCAGGGCGCAAGCCCACCCAGTTGTGTGACAATAGCGAATGAATATTTGCTATTGTCACGCTGATTCTCCTCCTGGCCAATCAGGAAGCATATCCCGTTTCCTAATTGGCCTTAAGGGGAAGCGATCCTATTGGCTGTGGAGGAAGGAGGAGGAGCACCGCCGCCGTAATGTAAGGAAAGCTGCCGACTGTCACCTGGAGGGAAGCGCTGCCCGCACCATAGACACTCATCATTGTCCATCAGTGCCGTCTCATCAGTGAAGGAGAAAAAAATACCCTTTTTGCTCAATTTTATTACAAACTATGACTTTTTTTTTATAATTGTTATTTTTTTTTATTAACAGCGCTAGACTTGGAATCAGCACAAAAATGATATGCAACCATATCCTGCAAATATAAAGAATAAACTCACTTTCTTTAAAAAAGAGGCTTAAACATAAAAAAAGAAAGAAAGAAAATCCAAAATAGTCCAATCAAAACATTCCCAACACTGCATCAATTAGAGTGAAATCAGCTGTAGTGATGGACTAACATCTGACGGGGCGGTTGCTCCCACTGGGCTCCGTGATGAGAGGCCATGTGCCTTCTTAAGGCGGTCGTCCCTAGGTGAGTGTTGGGCTTACCGCGACTTATGCGTTGACTGCAAAGGCTGCAGATGACAACACTATTGTCTGCAGCGGACACGTTAAAAAAAGTCCACACTGCGAAGCCATGGGCCGGTGTCCTTGGAGCACCAGATGTGACCGTACATGGTTGATGACTCCCTCCTGATACATTAGAACTGCCTAAGATACGCTGGATCACTGTCTACAGCGCAAATGTAACCTACGCTCAGCCATATTCACATACAAGGTAAAATACGCCGGCTTGTGTTCCCTGGTGCAGCCCTTTGCATGGATGCTGCTGAGTTACACCTCCTTTATGGGGCATAACTTTACGCCATACGTACAACTTACGCGCACCAGTCGTAGCCTGCGTTGGGCGCAAGTACGATCGTGAATCGGCGTATCTCCCTCATTTGCATATTTGAATAGAAAATCAATGGGAGCGCCACATGCGTCCAGTGTAAATATGCGCCCACTCTACGCCGGCGTAGGCAAGTTACGTTGGTGGAATGAAGCCTGTTTTTAGGCGTATCTTAGTTTTGTGGGCACGGCGCACAGATACGACGGCGCATATTTGCACTTAAGATACGTCGGCGCAAGTGCTTTGTGAATCCGGGCCAATGTATTTTGGAACAACACCAACTCTCCATTGATCTAGACTCTAGTCAGAATAAACCTCGGATGGACGCAAATAAAATAGTGACCTCACAGATCTATATTAGAACCAATATTAGACATGTCCACTGCCAAAAAATGTTTGTTTTCGTTGCATTAATTTTTTATAAAAAAATAATTGTTTTTCGGGTCATTCGTTATAATGCAATTTAGCAATTTATAAATTTGAAAATCTGTAAATTAGAAAATTTGGGAATTTGAAAATCCAAAAATCACACAATGATTTCCCCTCAATCCACATCTTTAGACAGACAGTCTGTCTCCGACAGAAAGGTATTCACACCTAATCATCAATAGGCTTTAAACAGTGTTATCACACAATGAAAGGCCTTTCAGGAGCCAGCCTCATTTAACAACTCAATACCCTGGGCTAAGCATTGAAAGAGTCATTCTATTGACTGGTAGGGTCAGAATAAACCAACACTTTGCAATATCTCAAGATCCTGTAATATGAGCTATCAGTAATGTCCCCTGTCCTGTAATTTCTAATTAATATTTCTCAGTCACCCTATGCCCAAAAGGGACACAGGGTGACCCTAGACACAAGAGTTATTAATGACGCTGGCACAGGAGTACCCCTCATCCTTCCAAAGTCTCTGTTTGTCACGGGTCATTCCGTTACAATAACTAAATAACTAACTATTAAATTATAGGTATTGGAATTTCCTTTCAAATTTGGCTGTTAGTCAACGTAACGAATACAAATTTATCCGGAGTTATGAATAATCCAAAATAAGGAATGCTGCATCTAAAAAGGGAATTAAAAATAATAATAATAAATAGTTATTTTTATTATTATTATTGTTAATTATTATTATTAATTTGTTACGTTAGATCCATTTACATATGGCATTTGTTATTTCGGATAATTCGTAACTTCGGATAAATCCGTATTCGTTACGTTCTCTAACAGCAACATTTAAAAGGAAATTCTAATACCTATAATTTAGAAGTTTGTAATAGTTAAGTTATTATTAGTTAGTTATTATTTCAGATTTTCAAATTTTCAGATTTCTGAATTTTCAAGTATTCAAATTCAGGAATTTTCAAATTTTCGAAAAATTGAATTTACAATATACAAATGTTGGAATATTCGAATATTCAGAAAAATTTGTTAAACGAGTTTTCGTTTTAGCTGTTTGCCCAGATTTTAGTTTTAAAAGTCTATACTTTAATTAAAAAAAGACATATATACTTACTCTCGGTGACAGAGAGAATAGGAGATGAGCCCAACAAAGAAAAGGAGTAACATGGTTTTCTTCAAGGTGAACATCTTTGGGCTCTGTAGATAATTTTGATTCATGGAAAGAAAAAGAAAACAGAATTGAAAATACGACTCAAAAAATAACATGAGGCCCCCACTGTTGAGCACACATAAAATGGTTGTTTCAATAAAATAAATGGTCTACTTGTTTGCTCTAAACCAGGGGTCTCCAAACTATGGCCCTTCAGTTGTTCAGAAACTATAAATCCCATCATGCCTCGTCATGTTCTGTGAATGTCAGTTTTACAATGCCTCATAGGACGTGTAGTTCCACAATAGCTGAAGGGCCGTAGTTTGGATACCCCTGTTCTAAACCATCACGAAAGATCCCGTACACCCGACACCCATTATGGGAAGGTTGAGTATTTTTAATGACATGGATTTGCTTGATGCTTTCCAGACCTTACTGGATCTGGTTACCCATGGATAAAACAATGATTAAGGGGTCTTCATCTATCTTGTTCCTCAATCCCACAAAAGGAAGAGCACAGCAGGTTCTTAGATGCCATTGGAGATGCTTCACAAGAACCAAAGTCTATGGTTTCCAGGACTTTCTATCTTAAATGGGGATGCCTTTTGACTCACCTGGGCTCCCACTCTAGTCCTCAATCAAAATTAAAGGATTTGAGATTGAAAATCAATTTATAGTTATCTGCTTTACCCACTGAACTAATGGTTTCTAGAGGGCTTTCCTTATATGAATGAGAAGAGTCCCCAGATTAATGGTCTCTGAGATTTAATCACTTCCCCTTGGGATTAATAACGTATTCTGAATCTGTAATTTGTTCCAGGTTTGGAGAGACAGAGAATTAGACTATTGAGAATATGTGAAAATAATTAATCTTTATAAGGAATATAATTTATGAATGTTAGCTTTCTACTGTACTATTTCCTAATAGGGGCAGGATATTTAAGAAATAGAGTCTAATAAAATGTTCATCAAAATTATAAAAAGCAAAAAATTCCCATTTGGGACAGAAAAATACAATTTTATCTGATCTGCATAAAAGTGTTTTTATTAAGTTTACAAAAAACTGGTTTAATTCTAGGTTGGCCAATTGAGATATTTTCTGTTTTGAATTTTGTGAACCAATTTGAATTTTCACATTCATTGTGCAAAATAAACTGTGAGAAAAATTATATGAGGAATAGTGTTGGGGCGAGCAGTTCAGAACGAGCATAAGTTCGGTCCAAACATCGCCCGTTGACCCATTCAGCGAACACCCAAATTTGCGGCTCGCTTGCCCACTGAGCCCCCATAATGCCCTGCGCTCTGCACAGTGCATTCTAAGCCCTAAGCAATGCACCTGGCCAGTGCTTTGCCCAATCAGGGCACAGTGAATAGTAGAGATGGGCAAACAGTTCGGGCTGAGCAAAAGTTTGGCCCGAACATCACCTACGAACACCCGAATTTGCAGTGCGCTCCACAGGATGTTCGTCCCGTCAAGTGCCCCACAATGCACTGCAAGCTGCACAGTGCATTTTACGCCCTGATAGGGCAAAGCTTTATAATTGGATTTATAATATAGTAACAATATTGCAGCATATGCTTACCGGGTAGTTCAGTTGGTGCTGAGAGTGCAGACAGCTGAAGACTTCAGGAGTTCTACTCTACAGAGAACGGGGTTGGCTTATATAGTAGAAGAAAAACAAGCTAATTGCAGTAATTATTTTAAAAGTCAATTTTTTTCTCAGGAACACGTTTATTTAGTCAAATATTTACCTGCTAGCCTCAAGGTAGGACAATTAACTGCGCCCATTAAGCATTCCACATATCTTCTGATCTGGTGTCTTCTAGACAGTTTGAATCTAAAATCGAAGTGGAATTCCAGCCCCAATTTTTATTTTGTTTTATAACACGGAGTCGTTTGGGGCTGTTATATGCTAAGTGTTCGGTCAGTTTTGCTTAACCACTTGCCTACTGAGGACTTTCACCCCCTTCCTGCCCAGGCCAATTTTCAACATTTAGCGCTGTCCCACTTAAATTGACAATTGCGCGGTCATGCAACTCTGTACCCAACCAAAATGTTTTATCATTTTTTCACACAACTAGAGCTTTCTTTTGGTGGTATTTAATTACCACTGGGTTTTTATTTTTTGCTAAATAAACGAATAAAGAACAAAATGAAAAAAAAAAGTTTTTATACTTTCTTATTTCTCCTTCACTGATGTGTCCAGATGAGGCTTCACTGATGGGCACTGATGAGGCTGCACTGATAGGCGGCACTGAGGGGCGCAGATAGGCGGCTCTGATGAACACTGATGGGTGGCACTGATGAGAAGGCCTGATGAGCACTGATTGGCAGCACTGGTGGGCACCAATTGGCAGCACTGATAGGTGAAACTGGTGAGGAGGCATTGATGGGCACTGATTGGCAGCACTGGTGGGAATGGATTGGCAGCACTAGTGGCACTAATTGGCACACTGGTGGACACTAATTGGCAGCACTGGTGGGCACTGTTGGTACTGCAAAAGAAGTTATAGGTGGTCCCACGTAAATGACTGTAGGTTAGTAAATGGAACTGCTACCCCTACTAATACAAGCACCTGAGAGGAGTATATGGTAAATAATGAGTTTAGACAGTAGGTGTGGGGCTGTTCTTATGCATTTTTTAGATCTACAGAATCCTTTTAAAGCGGGGGTTCACTCTAAAAACAATTTTCTAACATTACATCCAGCATACTAACGACATTTACAGTATGCAGGTATTTTTTTTTTATCGCCGTACATATCGTTATATTGTGATTTTCTCCCCGACTTCCAGGTTCTGATTCCCGCGGGAGTGGGCGTTCCTACCCCTGGGTTAGATGATTGACGTCTGGTGAAACAGTTCCCATTTCGCACAAGGCGCATTACCAGATTTCCGTAAATAGCCGAGCCGCATACTGTAAATGTTGTTAGTATCCTGGATGTAATGTTAGAATTTTTTTTTTTTAGGGTGAACCCCCACTTTAAATACATAAACACAACATCTTTTGGAAAAAGTGACAGGTGCTCTTCAATCACGTATGCCTTTGTGCTGGTGCTTCTTATGGTGCTCCCCTATAGGTGTTCCATGCCTTTAGATACCTTTCCTTTCTCTGCGCCTTTAAAAATTCATCCCCTCCATCTCATCCACATGCAGAGAAAAGATGCTCCCCTAGCATGATACCATTTTTAAAACTTTAATGGAATGTACACTGTTGGTACTGCACTGATAATCAGTGCCCTTATTACCAGTGCCAATCTCCCTTTAACACAAGCCAGTTATCGGCTCTCTTTTGTTCTCCTCACACTGTCAGCTTGATGAAAGAAAAGCTGATGAGCAGTTTGTGTTTAATTCCATGATCCACTGTCATAGGACACAGCTGATCACATGGTAAAGAACCGCTGTGATTTGCCCTTTACTCCCAATCTGTGATCAACTGGGTGTGAAGGAAGGGACACACGGAGAGTGCAATCACGGGAGGACATTAACCATATCCCTTCCTGGTTCAGTTATCCTGACTCAGTCTGATACACCACTACACCAATCTCGGTAAAGAGTAGCTTCCCTCTTCAATGGTGGATTCCACCATAATTATTATACACGAGGAGGGCAAAGAGCCACTTGATGTAGCCTCATATGGGCCTATTGTGCTGTTGAATACTGACATGGAGATCCTGGCGAAGGTCTTGGCTTCTAGATTAAACAGGGTTATATCGAATACAATAGAGAAAAGTGGAAATGGGGTTGACAAAACCCTGGGACTTTAAACAGTGTCAATAAACCAATAATACAAAAATAAAAAATACAATTTTACAAAATAGAACAACAGAATAAGCATATAGAAAACCATCCAATGGACCAGCAGGGCACAGAGGACACCAGGCATGGACTGCAGCATCCCCTCCAGCGCCGTTATTCCAGCAGTGGCTGCAAGGCTAAAATATTATGTTGATGTAGAAAGAAAAGAAGTTGGTTTTGATTTATCTTTACATCCAAAAGATACAAATGAAAAATATAGACTGTATGAACAGGCAGGTAACCATATGGTACATCAAAGTCAAGGAATCAAGAATCATTTTTTGGACAAGCAGATAGAGGCTGCTCTTCGGCATTACATCGGAAAGTCTGAAGCAGATAAAAAGGACAAAATGGAAGTAAAACAGGAGAAACGGATAAAAGTGCAAAGAAAAATAAAAAAGAATATGTCAGCTTTAACCATGCCTGACCGTTTTTCAGATCATTGTGTATACCCAAGCAACCCAAACCAAAAATTATGTGACCTGGAAGGCCTCTCATCAAACTTAATGTTTAACCATCCTCCTGACATTTCACATGGAGAATTTAAAAGACTTGTTGCCTTGGCTGCAGATCTTATTGTAGTCACCACTCCAGGCTGTCCTTTACCACATCTTCACCAACATAAAGAGGATGGTGCAAAAGCTGGCACAGGGCAATATTTTACATCTACATGTGTTAAGGTACCAACCTGCAGGCAAGAGCCTCCTTCCAGCAAAGAGTCATCAACTCTGAATAAGGAGAGCCACACCCGATATGTAGAGAATGTGGATTATGGTTCTACAAAGTTTCATCCTATAGAGAAGGGCTCTTCAAAGGTGACAGAAAAGAGTAAGAATATAAATTATGAAATTATAGTCCATACAGGAGCCATTTCTCCAAAAGAAGCCAAACCATCTCTGTTTATGAGTCTAATTGGTGATCATGGAAAGTCAAAAACACTTTTCCTCCAGAACACTCTGTATAGCAGTACTACCTCTAGTACTGGACAGGTTGTTTCGTCCTATGTTAAAGCAAAAGATGTTGGAGAACTGAAGAAAATAATGCTGGGAGTTAATGAAAAAAAACAAGATTGTAGGTGCTATTGCATAGACGTTTCTATATTTAAAGGAAAAACAAAATATGTGTTCCCCTGCAACAAATGGCTCTCACGTCAAATTGTCATGATCTACGTTGGAAAATGTGACTCTCTGGACAGCAATTCACAGGCAGGATTAAAAGAACACAAACAACTATCGTATTCGTAACGAGAGAAGAGTTCATTCCTGCAATGAAAATGCAAACATTTTTCAAAGATCCCTGGCTGCAATTCACAGTTCTGATATCAGCAGTTTAAAAAACCTTTGCTCCTTTCATTTCTTTCTACCCAGCATCAAAGACGAGGAGGGTAAAACTCTATTACATCACGTAGCTTCTCAAGAGAACCCACACATTAGTCAGGTGCTCCTGGACACAACTGTCGGAATGGTAAACATAGATCAACAGGATATATTTAATAAAACAGCCTTACATTATGCTGTTGAAAATGGGAATGCTAAGACAATAAAACTACTTACGGACAGAGGAGCACAAGCTGAAATTACAGATGAAAGTTCAAAGACTGTTTTGGATATTGAAAAAAAAAAGGGAATTGAGGAGGATCACCAAGAAACCTTATTAAGGAACACTCTGGACTTAAAAGACAACTTTATTGAAAATGATTAAATTAATTAATGTAAAAAAAAAAAAAGAAAACCATCCAATGGAAGTAGATCATGCTCAACCATGAGCTATGGGCCTGTAACGAAATTGCTCAACATGTTTTGCTCTCGATGAGCTTCTTCAGGAGGCATGGTGGATCCTTTCTTTGGCGACGGCCGTGGTGAGGCATATACAGGCTTGATGCGGCTGCTTATCGAGGAAGTATTTTCTGGGGATATGTACTCCCTTGCCCCAGTAATCAGCATTACCATGCCACTGAGGCTACTCATCTGTTCAATTGCACCCCTTGAGTCATCGCTGGTTGTTACCAGCAACTCATTATGTGTATCCCTATCCCCCACTACCCCTCGCAAGCCACATCAGCGACACTCCTCCTGTTCCTTAGCTCCCATGGCCACAGTATCCCGCCATGTTTTCTGCACCATTTTCCCGACATACATGTTCGGGTATCCACCCATATCCCCTTTGTCCGCCGCAGGGGATCCTGTACGGCGTCCTTGGTTCACACACTGTTTATCTATTCAGTGGAGATTGGTTCTCCTGAGGAAGTGGGCAACCACGAAACTAGTCGAGAATTCGACCAATCTAGCAATCGACAATTACAGATGGTTTTGGGGGGTTACCTGAGCATCTGCTTCTTGTTTGTTCAATTTTAATAGTGTCAATTGTATATTTGATTTTTCCAATAAATCGTTTTTTTTTATATGTACTACATTGTATCTTGTCATTACCAGTACCGACATAGTCCAGGAAATCCCTTAGAGTGGAGATAATTTGGGTGTAGTTACAGCCACTGCCCCCTTCTCCCCACTCTCCCCTATTCTGATGCTGAAAGTCACAAAAAGAATGTGCAGAGAATGGAACAGCAAATTTGTAAATTGACATGAGTAGGTGAGTATGCACAGGATATTAGAACGCAAATGGTCAAAATGAAAAATATATAAAAATTTCTGAATACACATAAATAAGTGTAAAATTCCCATATATATTGCATATAGGGCAACATTAGGCAAAACTCACCATAAATAGCCAGTCCAAATCCATATAAATATAATCAAAAGAAAAATTACAAAGTAAGAGACAAATCGCATATCGCCATAGCCAGTTTTAGAGCCATGGATCTCACCACCTCCGTGTTCAATCAGAAGGTCACAGTAGGAAAGAGCCTAGTCTGAAAAAGATTTCCGATAGGGGAGTATATGTAAAAATTAAATATTATGTCAGCACTCATAGTTAAATGAGTACAGTGGGTTTAAATAAGGAACACATACCTGGTTCAATAATTACAACATAGAATCAATCAGATTTTCCATAGGTTCAACATAAATGATAGTTGTTAACCTGAAATGGAGTAAAGAACACCATAACTTGAGAAGGAAGTATATATCCAAGATTGGCTGGTGCCTGCTGTGCACACAATGTGCCAATGTGCTGTAAAATAGAAAAAACATACAATCAGACAAAAAAAGGAAAGCCAAAGAAAGGGCCAAGTATCCAAAAGGAAACAGCCCATGCAATGGCAATTTTGAGATATAACCTAATTGAATCGAGAGAATAAATTTCATAAGGATTACCTGCGTTGGAAAGTATGAACCTCGCTAGTACAAGCAGAGAGAGGAGACAAAACACCAGCTCTCTCTCTGTTTACCGGGTCAATGACAGAGATTGCGGCTTTTGGATACTTGGCCCTTTCTTTGGCTTTCCTTTTTTTGTCTGATTGTATGTTTTTTCTATTTTACAGCACATTGGCACATTGTGTGCACAGCAGGCACCAGCCAATCTTGGATATATACTTCCTTCTCAAGTTATTGTGTTTTTTACTCCATTTCAGGTTCACAACTATCATTTATGTTGAACCTATGGAAAATCTGATTGATTCTATTTTGTAATTATTGAACCAGGTATGTGTTCTTCATTTAAACCCACTGTACTCGTTTAACTATGAGTGCTGATTTAATATCTCATTTTTACAAATACTCCCCTATTTGAAATCTTTTTCAGACTAGGCTCTTTCCTACTGTGACCTTCCATTTTCTTCTGTTTCCTTTTTAATATCAAAGACTGTAAATCTCTACCTGCTTGGTTAAAAAATGCCAATCATTCACTCATTGATTCTTGATCATTGGGACCACCCTGAGGGGCTACCTCCCATCTCATACTTCTGCTATGAATACTTTCTTTCAGATACATTTCCAAGGTGGAGATGTCCCACCAAGTTTAACTTGTTTCTCAAGTGCAAAAGATAAGGGGCCTTCATTGACCTCTGAATGATCTTCTGTCACTTGTGATGTTTGAGATCCAACAAAGTGTCATTTATTATTGGTGTAATTGTTTTGTTTTTTTGCTGCCTAGCTGGTTAATTTTCTGAAAAAAAAACCTGTTTTGTCAGTCCTGACCCTTGTCTCCCCGAGCTACAGTAGTACAGGTGAAACTCAAAAAATTTGACGTGCAAAAGTTCATTTATTTCACTAATGCAACTTAAAAGGTGAAATTAATATATGAGAGAGACTTATTACATGCAAAGCAAGATAGTTCAAGCTGTGATTTGTCATAATTATGATGATTATGGCTTACAGCTAATGAAAACCCCAAATCCATGATCTCAGAAAATTTGAATATTACATGCAATCAATGGAACAAGGGTTGTACATAGAGCAATATCGGACCTCTGAAAAGTATAAGGTTTGATGGTTTGGGCCCCTTTTGCAGCAATTACTGCCTCAATGTGGCGTGGCATGGAAGCGATCAGCCTGTGGCACTGCTGAGGTGTTATGGAAGACCAGGATGCTTCAATAGCGGCCTTCAGCTCTTCTGCATTTTTTCGGTCTCATGTCTCCGGCTCCTTGGTTTCCAAATGAGATGCAAAATTTGCTCTCATCAGAAAAGAGGACTTTGGACCACTGAGCAACAGACCAGGTCTGTTTTCATTAGCCCAGGTAAGACGCTTCTGATGCTGTTTGTTGTTCAGGAGTGGCTTGACAAGAGGAAAACGACATTTGAAGCCCATGTCCAGAATCCGTCTGTGTGTGGTGGCTCTTGATACACTGACCCCAGCCTCAGTCCACTCCTTGTGAAAGTCCCCAACACTTTTGAATGGCCTTTTCCTGACAATCCTCTCCAGGCTGCGGTCATCCCTGCTGCTTCTGCGCCTTTTTCTTCTACACTTTTTCCTTCCACATAACTTTCTATTAATGTGCTTTGATACAGCACTTTGGGAACATCCAACTTCTTTTGCAGTTACCTTTTGAGGCTTTCCCTCCTTATGGAGGGTGTCCATGATGGTTTTCTGCACAACTGTCAGGTCAGCAGTCTTTCCCATGATTGTGATTCTTACTGAACTGGACTGAGAGACCATTTAAATGCTCAGGAACTCTTTGTTATGGATTCATTATCTGACTAGAGTGGGACACTTTGAGCCTAGAATATTGCACCTTTGCACAATATTCAAACTTTCTCAGATTATGGATTTGGGGTTTTCATGAGCTGTAAGCCATAATCATCACAATTATGACAAAGCACGGCTTGAACTATCTTGCTTTGCATGTAATGAGTCTATCTCATATATTAGTTTCACCTTTTAAGTTGCATTAGTGAAATAAATAAACTTTTGCACGATATTCAAATTTTTCGAGTTTCACCTATATACACAACTGACCCGAGTCCTTTCTCCATTGGTCTCCAGCAGCCTTGTGTCTCCCTTCTATTGTATGGTGTGTGGGACCAAACTTCCCAGGCCTTGGTGGCCAATCTTCACCAGTCCAGTTGATTGGTATGGGTACAAACTTCAGAATTTAAAGTCATTCATATTTCGTTTTTCTCCCTTTTCACACTGCACTTTCCATCTCAACAGGGAAGAGAGCAACATGCTTCTGGAAGAAATAATCTGTCCTGCTGCTTAACCCTTTCACTGAGTAAATAGAGAACTCAGCGCTATGGTAATGTAAAATATTTTAAGAAAGCTGCTCCCCTAGAGTGGTGTGAAAACAACTTTAGCAATGTGGGGGCTGTATAGTAATAAGGGGGCGCTAATAATAAGTGATAAATAAAGTCCAAATTCTTGCGTGAAACAATATGTTAACTAGAAGGTCAACAATACAGTAGTGATTTAAAGTGCAAGTGCTTAAATGATAACAACATCAAAAAATAAGTGCAAACAGGTCCAACAAATACAGCAATGGTCACTAAGTGATAAGCAATTGGTAAGTCAATGCATCAAATGGTTAACTTGAGAGTAGACACCATCACCACGGAACAGATATCAAACTGGCGACATCCGGTGAGAGGTAGAGGTAGGTGCCTACTTACCAGACCACCATGACCCTTTGTTTTAAAAAAAAGGATCAGGTGGACCTTTAGTACAGTTGGTGGCCTCAGGTCTGTCCTGGTACCTGGATGGGACTGGCCAGGAATGGACTCCAACAGAAGAAATTACTATGGATAAAATGAAGAAAAACGGGCCATAGTGAGGTTCCACGATTAATTATAAAACAGATTAAAAACAAAATTCAAATGGCGGTTTACTTGTGCAAGTGCCGAGACCTTGGCACTAAGGAATCAAGTGTGTTAGGCCCCGAACACACGACCGGATCTGTCCGCTGATATTTGTCCGACGGACAGTTTTTAAGCGGACAGATCCGGTCGTGTGTACAGCCGACCGGACCGGATTCCCGGCCGAGGGGACTTTTTCCAGCGGACTAAAATTTTCTAGCATGCTAAGAAATCTGTCCGCTGGAAACCTGTCCATCGGACGTGTTCGGTCGTCTGTACAGACTCACCGGACATGTCCGACCGGACCGTTTTCAGCGGACATGTCCGCCCAGAGATTTCTCATGTCCGCCCAGAGAAATCTCTGGGCGGACATGTCCGCTGAAAACGGTCCGGCGGACTGTTTTCAGCGGACTGTCCGTCCATGTATATGGGGCCTTACAGCTAGATGAGACGTGGAGCACCGGCCGCACTGTGTCTCACTCGTGGGTTGGTGTAGCGTGTGTTCCACCGCCCCTCTGTGCCAAATCCGGAAGTAGCTGAACGTGACCAGGAACACCTCGACGTACGTTTCATCTATTGATGTCGTCAGGAAGCTCATCCTGACGACATCAATAGATGAAATGTATGTCGAGGCGTTGGTACTGTACTGTATTGTTGACCTTCTAGTTAACATATTGTTTCACGCTAGAATTTAGAATTTATTTATCACTTATTATTAGCGCCCCCTTATTTCTAACCCTTTCACTGCAAGGTCCGTGCGCCGTACGGATTTAAAAAGTGCCTGCAGGTGGCTAAGTCCATACGCTGTACGGACCTCATTTCTCCCTCTCCTATAAGCTTATGGTCACTTCAATTACCATAAGCTTATATCAGAATTGTTTAGCAGACTCTGTTGACCAATTCTATAACTCTGATCAGTGGATTACAACAAGCTTATCAGAGTTATTACCCTCTAATGTGACCCCCCTCCCTATGCTGCAGCTTCCCTTACCCCTGCTTCAACTTTCGCCACTCCCTTCCACCTAAAACTGCACCCCCTCCCCACTCTCCTGTACTATCCCCTCCACCCCCTTTTTTCCCCCAGCACTGATTGACATAAATGGGACTGCCTGTACTGGGATGCATGGAACACCTGTGCATCCCTGTGCAGGTAAACATGGCCCTCCATGGGCGTACACTTTAGTATGCCACATGTGAACGATGCTTTAGTAGCAATTTAACAGGAATTTTGAAAGTTGTGTTTATGTGCACTATTCATATACCACTTCTACATCTGCATGCTCGGAAAAGGGTCTGTATGGATTTTAGGGGGGACCCCACGCTGTTTTGATTTAAATTTTTACACAGGGTTCCTCTTAAAATCCATACCAGACCTGAAGGGCCTGGTATGTATTGGGGGCACCTTCACGCCATTTTTTTTCACTGTTTTCTATAGCCGGCAATTTTTTTTTATTCAGCTGTCAGCGGGGAAGCCCGTTGATAGCTGATGACTCATCCGTTGTTAAGGATGCGGCGGCCGGCTTCCCAGCCCGCTCCTTAACAACCAGCTATTTACTGTGCTCTGACTGGGTAAAGCTTTGAATGTACTGTGCAGTACGCAGTGCATTTTGGGTCACCGGGCGGGTAAACATCCATCCTCAAATTTGGGTGTTCACTGAACGGGAAAACAGGCGATGTTCGGCACAAACCTTTGCTCAGTCCCAGACATCGTATTCAAGAGATTATGCCTTGTTATTCCTAATCTCATCAAAACCTCTCTTAAACTTTTTTACTTTCTTTTTTGTGTTTCTTCGTCTACATTATCATTTTTTTTATTCAATTCTTTCTTTTCTGTTTAGCTCTGAATGGGTTTCCAATTTCTTTTGTAAATCACTAATCTTATTATTTAATATTCCCATTTTCTTCTGTTTCCTTTTTAATATCAAAGACTGTAAACCTCTACCTGCTTAGTTAAAAATGCCAATCATTTACTCATTGATTCTTGATCATTGGGACCATCCTGAGGGGCTACCTCCCATGTCAGACTTTTGTTAAAAATACCTTCTTTCAGATACATTTGCAAGGTGGAGATGTCCCACCAAGTTTGACTTGTTTCTCACGTGCAAAAGATAAGGCCTTCATTGACCTCTGAATTATCTTCTGTCACTTGTGATGTTTGAGATCCAACAAAGTGTCATTTATTATTAATGTAATTGTTTTTTTTCTGCCTAGCTGGTTAATTTTCTGAAAAAAACCTGTTTTGTCAGTCCCGACCCTTGTCTCCCCGAGCTACAGTAGTACAGGTGAAATTCGAAAAATTAAAATATCGTGCAAAAGTTCATTTATTTCACTAATGCAACTTAAAAGGTGAAACTAATATATGAGATAGACTTATTACATGCGAAGCAAGATAGTTCAAGCCGTGATTTGTCATAATTATGATGATTATGGCTTACAGCTCATGAAAACCCCAAATCCATAATCTCAGAAAATTAGAATATTACATGCAATCAATGAAACAAGGATTGTACATAGAGCAATATCGGACCTCTGAAAAGTATAAGTTTTGATGATTTGGGCCCCTTTTGCAGCAATTACTGCCTTAATGCGGCGTGGCATGGAAGCTATCAGTCTGTGGCACTGCTGAGGTGTTATGGAAGACCAGGATGCCTCAATAGTGGCCTTCAGCTCTTCTGCATTTTTTCGGTCTCATGTCTCTGGGTCCTTGGTTTCCAAATGAGATGCAAAATTTGCTCTCATCAGAAAAGAGGACTTTGGACCACCGAGCAACAGACCATGTCTGTTTTCTTTAGCCCAGGTAAGACGCTTCTGACGTTGTTTGTTGTTCAGGAGTGGCTTGACTAGAGAAATACGACATTTGAAGCCAATGTCCAGGATCCGTCTGTGTGTTGTGGCTCTTAAAGGAATGACCCCAGCCTCAGTCCATTCCTTGTAAAAGTCCCCAACACTTTTGAATGGCCTTTTCCTGACAATCCTTTCCAGGCTGCGGTCATCCCTACTGCTTCTGCACCATTTTCCTCTACACTTTTCCCTTCCACATAACTTTATATTAATGTGCTTTGATACAGCACTTTGGGAACATCCAACTTCTTTTGAAGTTACCTTTTGAGGCTTTCCCTCCTTATGGAGGGTGTCCATGATGGTTTTCTGCACAACTGTCAGGTCAGCAGTCTTTCCCATGATTGTGATTCTTACTGAACCGGACTGAGAGACCATTTAAAGGCTCAGGAACCCTTTGTTATGGATTCATTATCTGACTAGAGTGGGACACCATGAGCCTAGAATATTGCACCTTTTCACAATAGTCAAATTTTCTGAGATTGTGGATTTGGGGTTTTCATGAGCTGTAAGCCATAATCATCACAATTATGACAAAGCACAGCTTGAACTATCTTGCTTTGCATGTAATGAGTCTATCTCATATATTAGTTTCACCTTTTAAGTTGCATTAGTGAAATAAATAAACGTTTGCACGATATTAAAACCTTTTCGAGTTTCACCTATATACACAGCTGCCTCGAGTGCTTTCTCCATTGGTCTCCAGCATCCTTGTGTCTCCCTTCTATTGAATGATGTGTGGGACCAAACTTCCCAGGCCTTGGTGGCCAATCTTCACCAGTCCAGTTGATTGGTATGGGTGCAACTTCAGAATTTAAAGTCATTCGGAATTTCGTTTTTCTCCCTTTTCACACTGCACTTTCCATCTCAACAGGGAAGAGAGCAACACGCTTCTGGAAGAAATAATCTGTCCTGCTGCTTAACCCTTTCACTGAGTAAATATAACTCCGCGCTATGGTAATGTAAAATATTTTAAGAAAGCTGCTCCCCTAGAGTGGTGTGAAAACAACTTTAGCAATGTGGGGGGTGTATAGTAATAAGGGGGCGCTAATAATAAGTGATAAATAAAGTCCAAATTCTTGCATGAAACAATATGTTAACTAGAAGGTCAACAATACAATAGTGTTTTAAAGTGCAAGTGCTTAAATGATAACAACATCAAAAAAATAAGTGCAAACAGGTCCAAAAAATGCAGCAATGGTCACTAAGTGATAAGCAATTGGTAAGTCCATGCATCAAATGGTTAACTTGAGAGTAGACACCATCACCACGGAACAGATATCAAACTGGCGACATCCGGAGAGAGGTAGAGGTAGGTTCCTACTTACCAGACCACCATGACCCTTTGTTTTAAAAAAAAGGATCAGGTGGAGCTTTAGTACAGTTGGTGGCCAAAGATCTGTCCTGGTACCTGGATGGGACTGGCCAGGAATGGACTCCAACAGAAGAAATTACTATGGATAAAATGAAGAAAAACGGGCCATAGTGAAGTTCCGCGATTTATTATAAAACAGATTAAAAACAAAAGCCAAATGGCCGCTTACTTGTGCAAGTGCCGAGACCTTGGCACTAAGGAATCAAGTGTGTTACAGCTAGATGTGACGTGGAGCACCGGCCGCACTGTGTCACACTCGTGGGTAGGTGTAGCATGTGTTCGACCGCCTCTCTGTGCCAAATCTGGAAGTAGCTGAACGTGCCTAGGAACGCCTCGACGGACGTTTCATCTATTGATGTCGTCAGGAAGCTCATCCTGACGACATCAATAGATGAAACGTATGTTGAGGCGTTTGTATTGTATTGTTGACCTTCTAGTTAACATATTGTTTCACGCTAGAATTTAGAATTTATTTATCACTTATTATTAGCGCCCCCTTATTTCTAACCCTTTCACTGCAAGGTCATAAAAAGTGCCTGTAGGTGGCTAAGTCTATACGCTGTACGGACCTCATTTCTCCCTCTCCTATAAGCTTATGGTCACTTCAATGACCATAAGCTTATGTCAGAATTGTTTAGCCGACTCTGTTGACCAATTCTATAACTCTGATCAGTGGATTACAACAAGCTTATCAGAGTTATTACCCTCTAATGTGACCCCCCCTCCCTACGCTGCAGCTTCCCTTTCCCCACTCCCTTCCACCTAAAACTGCCCCCCCCCCACTCTCCTCTCCTATCCCCTCCACCCCATTTTCCCCCCCAGCACTGATTGACATAAATGGGACTGCCTGTACGGGGATGCATGGAACACCTGTGCATCCCTGTGCAGGTAAACATGGCCCTCCATGTGATTTAGATTTGTAATGATTCACTGGTATAATCTGTGGAAATAAGCAAAGACAAACGAACACACACACACACACAGCTTCTTGTGGTCTGGAGCTGAAGTGCACAGCAGGAAGATGAGAGAAGAGCAGAACAGAGACAGACGCACACACAGAGAATACAGCAGAAGAATGAAAAGAAGAGAGGGAGGCGGCCCTCTCCTCTTAGATTTATTGACTTCATGATGTCACAAAATACACACCCATCAATCCCTCCCCATCACCCTTGTAAGTCTTTTATTGGCCAGTTCATAGAAGGGCCTCTTCATATAGCTCAACTTAAGTTCCTTTCCGACGTCACAAATTCCTTTTCAGGTCTGTAAAATACAGGATGTGGCAAAGTCACAGTTTCCTCTTGAAGCTATCAGGAATGCAGTGGGGGGCTGGGGAAGCTTCTTCTTTAATGTCCGTTACAAGCCTTTAAAGTGTATAGAAGGGAAATGAGAAGGCGGCTTGAGCACATTTGTGCTTGATAAAAAAAGTCTTTCAATGCTGGACTCGTAACTTTTAAAAAATCATTATATATCATTCCTGATATAAATTCTTTAAGGAAAATAAGCAGTATACTAAAGAAATATTAACCGAAATACACTTTAATATTTCTAATCATAACATAAAATTTTCATTTTAGTTTCACGTCTATCACACATGGGCATACACTTTAGTATGCCACATGTGAACGATGCTTTAGTAGCAATTTAGCAGGAATTTTGTAAGTTGTGTTTATGTGCACTATTCATGATTTTAGGCCTCGTACACACGGCGGGATATGTCCGATGAAAACGGTCCGCGGACCGTTTTCATCGGACATGTCCACTGGCGGATTTTGGTCTGATGGCTGTACACACCATCAGACCAAATTTCCCGCGGACAGCGAACGCGGTGACGTGGCCGACCCTGGAAGGTCAATGCTTCCATGCATGCGTCGAATCACTTTGACGCATGCGAGGGCTTTGGGCCGAGCGGACATGTCCGGTGAGTAGTACAGACGACCGAACATGTACGACGGACAGGCTTCCAGCGGACATGTTTCTTAGCATGCTAGGGCCCCGTACACACGACCGAACATGTCTGCTGAAACTGGTCCGCGGACCAGTTTCAGCAGACATGTTCGGTCGTGTGTAGGCCCGAGCGGACAGGATTCCAGCGTACATTTGCCCGCCGGGCCTTTTTCCAGCGGGCAAATATTTCCAAACTTGTTTTAAAACAGCCCGCTGGAATCCTGTCCGCTCGGACATGTTCGGTCGTCTGTACAGACCTACTGTACATGTCCGAGCAGCCGCCATCCCTCTCATGCGTCGAATGACTTTGACGCATGCGTGGAAGCATTGAACTGGCAGGGCCGCCCACGTCGCCGCGTCATCGTCGCGGCGACGGCGCGGCCACGCCCCGCATATTGTTTACACGCGGATTTCTGTATGATGGTGAGTACAGCCACCATACAGAAAATCCCCGGGCAGACATGTACGGTGAAAACGGTCCGGCAGACCGGTTTCATCGTACATGTTTGCTCGTCTGTACGCGGCATAAGAAACATTTGTCCGCTGGAAACCTGTGCGATCCACTGGAAAATTGTCCGGTCGGCCGTACAGACGACCGAACATGTCCGCGGAAATTGGTCCACGGACCAGTTTCAGCAGACATGTTCGGTCGTGTGTACGAGGCCTTAGTGTATTATTTGTGAAAAAAATTATGAACATTTGTGCAATTATTGTGGTGCCCAAAAATCAGTAGCACTTTTTTTATTCTACAGGCCATGTGCTGTCAGGAAATGTCTAGTTTGAGGGCTCTTTTCAAATTTTGAAAGCTGTAAGTGAAAAATGGTAACCGCCGGATTTTTAGAGTAAATTGTTTTTATTTACAGTTTTGCGTACCTTCAGTTTTCACCTTTTTACAAAAAGGTACAATTTAAAAAAAATTAAAACATTCAAATATTTGTTATTTATTAACTCAATACAGTTTTAACTTTTATATTTACTAGGAATTTACTAGGGATCAGGGCCGCGCGCCAGTGACCCTTGGCTGGGCACTTAAAGAGGACATACCTGTACGTGCTTGTGCCCAGCCGTGCCATTCTGCCGACCTATATGTGCAGGAGGCGGTCCTTAAGTGGTTAATGGACAGCAGGTGGCGCCACTTTGATAATAGAGAAACAGTTTACTCCTAAACAGATAATCTTATACGGGAATGGCAATATCGGTTTTGCTGCAATGAATTCGAGTGAGCATTACTGATGGCGGTTTGCTAGATGGAAAATGTTTTATAAATATTAGAAGGAAGAAAGTGAAAGTACAAGACTTGGGTCACATCTATTCCTATAAGGAATGTACACAAAATCGCACGTTTTCCCAAAAAGCACAGAAACGCGTTGCTTTTTAGAAAATGTATGGGGTGCCACAAATTCTATAGACATCTATAAGCATACATGCCAAACCACACGGCTCTGAAGCACCGTGCAGTTTGGTTATGGCACAACTAAAAACAAAAGTTTCAGGAACTTATTTCCATGCGTTTCCATAGAAATGAATGGGCCGCCCTACAGGTGACACACGGGAACACATGAAGAACACGCAGAACTGCACGCGCTAGGCGGCACTGTACTGGTGTAATCCTGCCCTGGGAAAAATCATTGGCTGATCTATTCTGTATGATTTTATGTTGATTGGATAAAGTGGAGGATCTATCCGGATCGGTGGGGCTGATGGATCCAACTGAAAGCTGAGAAGTGATTACATTCCATGGAAAGTTCTCTAAGGACTACATTTCCTCCAACTACAACAGGATCATCATATAAAAATAATAAAGAAGAAGAAAACTCAGTGTAAGTGATATTTTTATTTTTTTATCAGACGTTTAGCATTTAGTCAAATGATATTCCACATCAGATTAATTCTTATTGCGGTTTATAACTTTCACAAAGCCATCCCTGATAATTGTCGGCCTCGCACTCCTTTATTATATCCTTGGCACTCTGGAGAAATCCTAGGAGACCTCTTTTTACTTCTTTCTCTGTAACTTCCCCTCCATTTTCCTCTTCATCAGCATCTCTCCTGTAAAAAAAGACACAATTAGTTTCAAATTAGTTTTTTTGAGAAATTCGAAATTTCCGACATTTGAAAATTTGAAATTTCGTAAATTCAGGAAATTCGAAAATTCATAAATTCAAAAATTCATAAATTCAAAATGTTGAAAATTCAACAAATTCTTAAATCCGAAAATTCCGAAAATTCAGAAATTCGAAAATCCAAAAATAAGAATGGAAATCCGAAAATTCTAAAGAACTAAAATCTATGGGCCAGATTCACATAGAATTCCGGCGGCTTAACGTATTGAATTTACGTTACACCGCCGCAAGTTTTATGGGCAAGTGCTTGATTCACAAAGCACTACCTGTAAACTTGCGGCGGCGTAGCGTAAATCCGTCCAGCGCAAGCCCGCATAATTCAAATGGGGCGTGTATCATTTAAATTAGGCGCGTTCCTGCACATGCTCCGTTTTTAAAATTCCCGCCGTGCTTTGCGCGAAATGAACGTCGACGTGAGTTACGTCCTTTCCTATTCACGGACGACTTACGCAAAAAAAAAAGTGAAATTCGACACGGGAACGACGGCCATACTTTAACATGGCAAGTCTAAAGATAGGCCACAAAATACCAGCTTTAACTATACGCTGGGAAAAGCCGACTAGCGACGACGTAAGAGAATGCGACGACCGCGCGTACCTTTGTGAATCGCCGTAAACAGCTAATTAGCATACCCGACGCGGAAAACAACGCGAACTCCACCCAGCGGGCGCCAAAGAATTACACCTACGATCCGAAGGCGTACGAAGTCGTACGCCTGTCGGATCGAAGCCAAAAGCCGTCGTATCTTGGTTTGCGGATTCAAACTAAAGATACGACGTGGCAAATTTGAAAATACGCCGGAGTATCAGTAGATACTCCGACGTATTTCATCTGTGAATCTGGCCCTAAAAATAAGAACAAAAAAACGTAAAATTCGAAAACCCGAAAATTTGAAAATCTGAAATAATAACTAATAATATTAAATTATAGGTATTCCAATTTCCTTTCAAATTTGGCTGTTAGTGAACGTAACAAATACAAATTTATTCAAAGTTAAAAATTATCCGAAATAAAGAATGCCACATCTAAATGAATTGAACTTAACAAATTAATAATAATCAATATTAATAATAATAATAATAATAATAATAATAAATTATTATTATGAATTTGTTACATTCCATTTCATTCATTCATTAATCTGGATAAATCATAACTTTGGATAAATTTGTTATGTTCACTAACAGCCAAATTTAAAACGTAAATTCCATCATGTATAATTTAAAAGCTAGTTGTTATTAATTACTTAGTTAGTTAGTTAGTTAGTTAGTTGGTTTTTTGCATTCCATTCGTTTAGATCTGATATTCTGATATTATTTATGCGTCCTTGATCACCACGATGACTTACATGGAGGCCAGAACTTTCTGGAGAATTATCAGAGACAAGAAACAAATATTATTATATGTGTTAAACATGTTAAACAGTTCTGTTTTTCTGCTTCCTTTTATGTGGTATGTCAGTTTAAATAAGTTAATGGGAATAGCTCAAAAACGTAATGTTATGCAAGCAACCTATAATTTACCAACACAACGCTTCTCTCTAGTGGATGAAAGTAAAAACTACATTACTGAATCCTCTTAGCAGATATATGTATTACAATGCATGACCTACCGTATTTATTGGCGTATACCGCACAGTTTTTCCCCTTAAAATCAGGGGGAAATCTTGGGTGCGCGATATACGCCGATCCTCCTCAGAGACAGCCGATCCTCGCTGTCTCTGAGCGCCACCGACAAAGCCCAACAAAGACCGAGCCGAGCCGAGTGTACTGCACACTCGGCTAGGCTCGGCCACAGCCACGCGAGAGGAGCCTAGAGAAGCCTAGAGAAGCCGAGAGGAGCCGAGAGGAGCCAAACACACTGGAAATCCGGCTCTGCAAAGCTCGACCGAGGCGACAAATTCAACGCTGCAACCCCCGGCAGACGGACGCGACGGACACCCCCCGACAAGGCTGGACGGAACGGCAGACGGACGCGACGGACACCGACAAGGCTGGACGGACCACGCGCAAGGCCGCAGACGGATGCCGGACAAGGCTGCCGATGGACGCCGATAGCAGACTGACACGACAAGGCTGAGCATCCAAAAAGTATGTTTTTTCCAAAACTTCCCTTCTCAACTTGGGGTGCGCGTTATACGCCGGCGCGCGGTATACCCCGATAAATACGGTAAGTTACAGGTTATACCTCTATTATTCTAACTTCACTATAATATTGATTTAATGCATAGAATCCAGCTACTTACTGATTCACAGTTTACAATCCACGGCATCCAACTTGTTATTATACATATACAGACTATAGTCTTTTCTCCTTCCCTGTACTCAATGTTTCATGTACAATCCTGTATCATTGAGATAACCTATTTAGCTAGCTGCTCCAGAGTGCTAGAACAAAAAATAAAAAGTAAAAAGGAGGAGTGGAAAAGGAAAGAAAGACAAGACAATCTCTTCTAACTGAATATTTAGTTGCAAGCTAAATCATCTGTAATAATAAGCACATATCGGGACCTGCTTAGACCACAAACCCACACAAGGGGCAGAAACTCCTTTTGCCCTTTGAAACAACCGGTATTTTTTAAAAATGTATTATCACTGTTTTCTAGCTGGTCTAAAACAACTTTTGATGTAAAGGGACACTTTTTGGTTGCTATGAACAATCTCCAGTTTCCAGGCAGAAAGAACAGTTTTTATTATATAAAAGTGCATGCAGGACACTGGGCAGACCACTAGGGACAAAGGGGGGGTGTATTTTTTTCATACAGTATTGAAATCTATAAGATTACAATATACTGTATGTATTTACTTTTTTGAATTTGGCGCTGATCTCCGCCCCCGTGCGTCGTAACGTCGCAGGGAACGGAGCTCGGCGGCACACAGGCACTGTGTGAATCGCGTGAGGACACAGCTCGATCACACAACGGGGAGGCATCGCAGGATCCAGAGACAAGGTAAGTAATTCCCTGCCTGTGGATACTGCGAGGCGATCCCGAGTCTGGCTCGGGGTTACCGCTTTTGGTGCTGAAATTCAACCCCGAGCCAGCCTCGGGAATACCGCTGAGGGGGTTAAGCTATAGAATACATTGGAAAGTTGGAAAAACTATCCTAATAAAATATCCTAGTCCTGAAAGTATACAATAAGCTCCCCCTCACCTTACACCCCCGCCCCCCTTTTTTTTCTCTCCCCCTCCCCTATTGTCCCCTGTAAGGAAAATACTTACTTTAATAATTATCGTATTAGTATAAAATTGGTGGATTATATGTTGAATATCGATCACCTTATTGGCCTTTCTGGTTAACAAATTAATGTAATATGCAATACAACCTATTTGTTACTGTAAACATGTGCAGTTGTGTGCTGTATTACTATGCTGTTCTTTTATTGTTCTCATGTTCACCTAATAAAACTTTGTGAAACAAAAAAAAACCTTCCCGAGGTGAAGTGGTTAACCGCTTGCCGACCATCCACCGTCGTTATATACAATGTACAAGGTTTTGCCCATGGGACTTTGATTGAGGTGATCATAAAGGTCAAAACAAGTACAGTGGGGATCGAAAGTTTGGGCACCCCAGGTAAAAAATTGTATTAATGTGCATAATGAAGCCAATGGAAAGATGGAAAAATCTCCAAAAGGCATTGGACATTATTATAATATGTCAATAATATAAGGCCCCGTACCCACGAGGAGATCTCCGCTGGAAACGGTCCGCCGGACCGTTTCCAGCGGAGATTCCTCCTCCGGATTTGGATCCGATGGCTTGTACTCACCATCGGATCAAAATCCACGCGGAATTCATCCGCGGTGACGTGTCGCGCCGTCGCCGCGATGATGACGTGGCGACGTGCGCGACGCTGGAAGGTAAGTACTTCCACGCCTGCGTCGAATCATTACGACGTATGCGAGGGAGGGGAGCGGACGGATTGATCCGGTGAGTCTGTACAGACCACCGGATCAATCCGCTGGACCCGATTCAAGCGGATACATTTCTTAGCATGCTAAGAAATTTATATCCGCTTGAAATCGATCCGGCCGAGAAATCTCCGCGGATAAATATCCGCTAGGCCGTACACACGACCGGTTTTATCCGCTGGAACTGATCCGGTGGTGTGTACGAGGCCTAATATGTCAAAAAAAGTTAGATTTTATTTCCATCATTTACACTTTCAGAATTACAGAAAACAAAAAAAATGGCGTCTGCAAAAGTTTGGGCACCCTGCAGAGTTAATATCTTGTACTGCCCCCTTTGGCAAGTATCACAGCTTGTAAACGCTTTTTGTAGCCAGCCAAGAGTCTTTCAATTCTTGTTTGAGGTATCTTTGCCCATTAACGGCAATAGGCTGCAACTTGGCATGTGATTTGACAGGACTGGGGGCTACATGTGAGGAACAATGTATGCATACAAGTAAGAATGGAAACATTTGGTCACATTGGTACAGTGAATGTTTTATACAGAGTGTGCAGTTATGTTTAATGGACAGCAGGTGGCCCCACTTTGAAAATAGAGGAGCAGTTTACTCCTATACAGATAATCTTATACGGGAATAGCAATATCGGTATTGCTGCTGTCAGAACTATTATGAAGAAAAAAATATATTTTCATACATTTTATATGGAGGTTTAAGACTGAATCAACCAGAGACATCCGAGCCCCGATTCACAAAGGACTTACGACGGGGTATCTCCACGTACGCCGTTGTAAGTCAGAATGTGCGCCGTCGTATCTATGCGCCTGATTCTTAGAATCAGTTACGCATAGATTTGGCCAAGATACGAGCGGCGTAGGAGTCTCCTACGCCGTCGTATCTTGGGGTGCATATTTACGCTGGCCGCTAGGTGGCGCTTCCGTTGATTTCCGCGTCGAATATGCAAATGACCTAGATATGCCAATTCACGAACGTAGTTCCGTCCGGCGCATCTATATACGCCGTTTACGTAAGGCGTACGACTGGCGTAACTTTATCCCTCATAAAGCAGGGGTAATTCATGTTATGTATGGACGTCGGAAACGTCGGAACTGCGTCGTATTTTACATCGTTTGCGTAAGTCGTCCGTGAATGGGCGTAGGTTACGTTCACATCGACTAAACATTGAGCCGGCGTAATTTACGGATAAAATTCGACGTGATACTGAGGATGCGCGCGCATGCGCCGTTCGTTAGGTGCGTCATTTACGTGGGGTCACAATTCATTAGCATACAACACGCCCCCTACCAGCCTACTTTGAATTAGGCGGGCTTACGCCGGCCCATATATGCTACGCCGCCGTAACTTCGGGCGCAACTTCTTTCTGAATACACTACTAGACTGACTAAGTTACGGCGGCGTAGCGCATATGAGATGCGCTACGCCCGCCTAAAGATACGCGCATCTTTGTGAATCTGGCCCCCTGTGTTTTTCTCACTCTGTTGGAGGTCTGTAAACAAGTTTGCAGAACTGGGAAAAGAATAATGAGTATGTACCTTCTTGCTCACTTTAATCACTTCACGTAAATCGCCGTACCCGTACGTGGGTACTTTGATGCTAAATACCAGGGTTATGGCAGCAGGTAGCTGCCATAACCCCAGTAACTACGGAAATGGCGTGCGTTCTCTTTAAGATAAAAGTGGTCTCTGTGGTGGATTCGCAAGATCACTTTTGTCGGTGTCAGGAGACCCCCCTACCATCGTGCTCGGTGGCGGTGGTGTGAGAGGCCCACCCCCCTCCCGCCTCGCTCCGGTCATCTCCGCCGTTTACCAGACCTGCCGGTAGCGGCAGCTTCGGTGGATTCCTGCCTGCCGACTGAGGGGAGATGGTCTCTGCTCGTTTGAAATCTCTTAAAGGAGATTTTTCCACTGTTTTTCTTTTTCAACAGATTTTTTTTATTGCATTTAAGTGTAAATATGAGATCTGGGGTCTTTATGACCCCAGATCTCATATTTAAGAGGACCTGTCATGCTTTTTTCTATTACAAGGGATGTTTACATTCTTTGAAATAGGAATAAAAGTGACACCATTTTTTTTTAAAGACCATGTCAAAATAAAAAGTAAAATAAGAAAAAAAAAAATGTAAAGTGCCTGTCCCAACGAGTTCATGTGCAGAAGCGAACGCATACGTGTGTAGCGCCAGCATATCAAAATGGTGTTCAAACCACACATGTGAGGTATCGCCGCGATCGAGTGAGAGCAATAATTCTAGCCCCAGGCCTCCTCTGTAGCTCAAAACTGATAACCTGTAGAAATGTTTAAATGTCGCCTTTGGAGATTTTCAAGGGTAAAAGTTTGTGGCCAGTCCACGAGCGGGCACAATTTTGAAGCCTGACATGTTGGGTATTAATTTACTCAATGTAAAATTATCTTTCACAATCTTAAAAAAAATTGGGCTAACTTTACTGTTTTAATTCAAAAAAGTGTATTTTTTCCAAAAACAGTGCGCTTGTAAGACCGCTGCACAAATGCGGTGTGACATAAAGTTTTGCATGATCGCTATTTTATTCTCTAGGGTGTTAGAAAAAATATATATAATGTTTGGGGGTTATAAGTAATTTTCTAGCAAAAAAAAAACCTTTTTCAACTTGTAGACACCAAGGGCCAGATTCAGAGAGATCGGCGTATCTTTAGAGCGGCGTAGCGCATCTGATATGCGCTATGCCGACGTAACATAGAGAGGCTCGTACTGTATTCACAAAGCACTTGATCCCTTTCTTGCGCCGGCGTAACGTAAAATGGCCGGCGTAAGCCCGCCTAATTCAAAGTAGCAAGGCAGTGGGCGTGTTGTATTAAAATTAACCGTGACCCCATGTAAATGCATGGCCGAACGAACGGCGCATGCGCGCGCATGCTCAGAATCACGGCACATTTACTCCCTAAGATACGCTGGCTCAATGCCTGTGACGTGAACGTAACCTACGCCAAGCCCCATTCACGTATGACTTATGTAAACGACGTAAAATACGACGGCTGTTCCGACGTTTCCGACGTCCATACCTTAACATGACGTACCCCTGCTTTATGAGGGGTAAACTTACGCCGGACGTACGCCTTACGTAAACAGCGTAGATTACTGCGACGTTCGTGAATCGGCGTATCTTGCTCATTTACATATTTGACGCGTAAATCAATGGAAGCGCCCCTAGCGGCCAGCGTAAATATGCACCCAAGATACGACGGCGTAGGAGACTTACGTTGGTCGTAGGAAGTCAAATTTCAGGCGTATCTTGTACTGTGAATTCGGCGCATAGATACGACGGCGCATCCTAGAACTTACGCGGCGTATCAACAGATACGTCGGCATAAGATGTCTGTGAATCCGGCCCAAATCTCAAAAAAAGACCCGATCCTTAAGCGGTTAATGGACAGCAGGTGGCGCCACTTTGAAAATAGAGGAACAGTTTTCTCCTATACAGATAATCTTATACGGGAATGGCAATATCGGTATTGCTCCAATGAATTCCAGTGAGCATTACTGATGGCGGTTTGCTGGATGGAAAATGTTTTATAAATATTAGAAGGAAGAAGGTGAAAGTACAAGACTTGGGTCACATCTATTCCTATCAGGAATGTACACAAAATCGCAAGATTTCCCAAAAAGCACAGCAACTCGTTGAATTTTAGAAAACGCACGGGGTGCCATAAATTCTATAGATCTCTAGAAGCACACATGGGCTGGATTCAGAAAGAAGATACGACGGCGTATCTTCTGATACGCCGTCGTATCTCCTGATACGCCGTCGTATCTCTGAGTTCGGCCGGTCGTATCTATGCGACTGATTCAGAGAATCAGTTACGCATAGATATCCCTAAGATCCGCCAGGTGTAAGTGTCTTACACCGTCGGATCTTAGGCTGCAATTTCAGGCTGGCCGCTAGGTGGCGCTTCCGTATCTTTTAAGCGAGGAATATGCAAATTAGGATTTACGCCGATTCAGAAACGAACGACCGCCCGGCGCTTTTTTTTTAAGGTCGTTTGCGTTCGGCTTTTTTCCGGCGTATAGTTACCCCTGCTATATATGGGGTAGCTAATGTTAAGTATGGGCGTCGTTCCCGCGCCGAGTTTTGAAATTTTACGTCGTTTGCGTAAGTCGTTCGCGAATATGGCAGGACGTAAGCAATGACGTCCTTGCGACGTCATTTAGAGCAATGCACACTGGGATATTTTACGGACGGCGCATGCGCTGTTCAAATAAAATGTAAAAAACGTGGGGTCAACACAAATTTGAATAAAACACGCCCCCTACATGCCCATTTGAATTACGCGGCCTTACGCCACAACACATACGTTACGCCGCCATAACAAAGGGCGCAAGTTCTTTCGGAATAAAGAACTTGCGCCCAAAGTTAGAACGGCGTAACGTATCTCAGAAACGTTACGCCGGGCGGACAGATACGCCAATGTAGCTGAATCCACATGCCAAACCACATAATTCACCAGCACCTTGCTGTTGGGTTATTATGGCACAATTTAAAAAAAAGTTTTAGGAACTTATTTCCCTGCGTTTCTCATGGTGGCCCATAGAAATGAATAGAAATGAATGGGCCGCCCTAAAGGTGACACACGGGAACACATGAAGAACACGCAGAACTGCACACGCTAGGCGGCACTGTACTGGTGTAATCCTGGCCTGAGAGTAATCATTGGCTGATATATTCTGTATTATTTTATGTTGATTGGATATAGTGGAGGATCTATCCGGATCGGTGGGGCTGATGGATCCAAGTGATTACATTCCATGGAAAGTTCTCTAAGGACTACGTTTCCACCAACTACAATAGGATCATCAAATAAAAATAATAAATAAGAAAACTCAGTGTGTGTGTGATATTTTTATTTTTTATCAGACGTTTAGCCAAATGATATTCCACATCAGATGACTTTCAATTCAAGTTTTACTTCTTCCAGAACGGCATACACATTGGAAGTGCATTATTTATCCTCGCGCACATAGCCTTAAGGTCATTATAGGCATCTCGTTTTACTTCTTTCTGTGCAACTTCCTCTCCATTTTCATCTTCATCGGCTTCTCTCCTGGAAGAAGACACAGTTATTATTACATAAAGCGACATTGATTATTACATAAAAACTGCATTTCACTGGTAACAAAAACGTGTATTTTTAGGACCCATTGACTATTATTCTATGACCACATTAACATGCTAAAGGAACCCCATGGTGCTCCACCTGAGCCACTTGGGTGAGGTGGAGGGAGACAGATATAATAAGCTATTACATTCTCGCTGTTTTATGCTAGGAGGGAAATAATGCTACGGTGGAAGTCGGTGGGACCTCGCACCCTTAGTTCCTGGAGGAAGGCGGTGGACTCGGCCTTGCCCCCTTTATAAACTCATGTATGAGAGTAGGCAGTGCCCTGCTAAATATGACAAGGTCTGGTCGGCTTGGGTGGGTGCGAACGGCTGGGGCACTGGGGGGGGGGGGACTGAGAGATGGATTCCCCCCCTGCCCGGCATGGGGCCCTGTTGCCCCCTCCTCTCTCTGCCCTGGGCGCCGCCTGATTCTGTCGACTGTGGTGTTAGTTTTACGGCACGACCTCTAAGGCCTTGTACAGACGAGCAGACATGTCCGATGAAAACGGTCCGCGGACCGTTTTCATCGGACATGTCTGCTGGCGGATTTTGGTCTGATGTGTGTACACACCATCAGACCAAAATCCCCGCGGACAGAATACGCGGTGACGTGGCGGCGATGTGGTGGCGACGATGATGCGGCGACGTGCGCGACCCCGGAAGTTCAATGCTTTCACGCATGCGTCGAATCACTTCGACGAATGCGAGGGATTTCGGCCCAGCGGACATGTCCGATAAATCGTACAAACCATCGGACATGTCCGATGGACAGGCTTCCAGCGGACATGTTTCTTAGCATGCTAAGAAACATTTGTACGCTGGAAACCTGTCCGCTAGGCCAGGAATCCGGTCCGCTAGGCCGTACACACGGTCGGACATGTCCGCGGAAACTGGCAGACTGGCGGACCAGTTTCAGCAGACATGTTCGGTCGTGTGTACGAGGCCTTAGATTGTAAACCTGATTGTCGACTACTGCATATCTTGTAATGCTGTTTTGTTAAAAAAAACATGCTAAAGGAATATCACACAGCGGGATGCCACAACCTTGAATTTCTTATTGAAAAATCAACCAGTGGTGGCCGCTTCATTAGGGACGCGAGGGGCGCTGCCTCCCTAAACCATGCGCCCGGCCCCCAATCTACATGCAGGGCACCGGATGCATGGATTTCAATGTTTTTTGGGGGGTTTTTTAAGCGCATGATTGGCTCCAATTGGCTTAAAAAAGGGTGGGCTTGGAATAAGCAAGCCCACCCAGTTGTGTGACAATAGTGAATTACTAATCGCTATAGTCTACATGCTTCTCCTCCCGGGCCAATCCGGTTCTTAAGACCCGACTGGCCAAGAGGAGAAGCGACCGTATTGGCCAGGAGTAGAAGCAGGTGGGAAAGCCACAGAGGAGGAGACACAGGATGGAAGCCACCGAAGCTGCCTGCAACCCGGATGGGGTAAGTGCGGGGCTGGTGGCGGTGACGATTGAGCGTGCATTAGCATTGGCAAATTTATGTTTGCCAATCCTTGATTCTGCTGGCCATTGATAGATATGCCAGTTCTTCTGTGGATTGTTCTCTGACGTCAGCAGTCTTCCGCATGATTGTGTAACCTACTGAACCTAATTGAGAGACCATTTAAAGGCTCAGGAAACCTTTACAGGTGTTTTGAGTTAATTAGCTGATTGTGCGACACCATGAGTCTGCAATATTGAACTTTTTTTCACAATATTCTAATTTTCTGAGATACAGAATTTTTGGGGTTTTCACTTGCTGTAAGCCATAATCATCAAAATTGAAAGAAAGAAATGCTTGAAATATATCATTCTGTGTTTAACCACTAGGCGTCTGCGCTATAGCTGAATGACGGCTACAGCGCGGACCCCAATTGCCGGGAGGCCGTCAATAGACGTCCTCCCCTTTGCACGCGCCCCTCACACCCGCTGCAGGGCACCTGCTGTGATCACTGCATCACTGAGACTCGGGTGATCACGGATCCGAGTAAGGGGCCCGTCCCAGCCCCTTACCAAGTGATCAGCTGTCAGCCAATGACAGCTGATCACGTGATGTAAACAAAGCTCGGCAATTGTTTTTTTTTTTCTCCTCACGCTAATAGCATGAGGAGAAAAAAAGCAGATCACCGGCTCTTGTGTAAGGGACATCGGTCCCCAGTGGAAGAGGCACATCAGCCTCATTAGTGCCCACCAGTACCGCCTGCCAGTGCCCCCTGTCAATGCCCACAGTGACCACCAGTAAAATAAAGTGCCACTTATCAGTGCCCATCAGTGCCACCTATCAATGCCCACCAGTGGTGCCATCAGTGCTCCCTAGCAGTGCTGTCTATCAGTCTCACCTAACAGTGCTGACCAGTGCCCCCGCATTGCCACCCATCAGTGCCCATCACTGCCACTTATCAGTGCCCATCATCACCACCTATCAATGCCGCCTATTAGTGCCAATTCTTAGTGCCCACCAGTGCCACCTATCAATGCCCTTCAGTGCCACCCATCAGTGCCACCTCTCAGTGCCGCCTCTCAGTGCCCACCTGTGCTGCCTTATCGGTGCCCATTAGTGCAGCCCATCATTGCCCATCAGTGCAGTCTATCGGTGCCCATCAATGCAGCCTCATCAGCGTACATCAATGAAGGAGAAAAATTACCAGTTTGCAAAATTTTATAACAAAATATAAAACGGCTTTGTATTTATTTATTTATTTTTCTGTCTTTTCTATTTTTTTTAACAAAAAATAAAAACCTCCTGAGGTTATCAAATACCGGGAAAAAATTATAAAAATCTCATTTGGGTACAGTGTTGTATGACCGTGCAATTGTCATTCAAAGAGTGATTGGTCTGGGCAGGAGGGGGGGTTTAAGTGCAAGTGGTTAATAAATCTATATAATATATGCGTTTTATTTTTTAAATTTAATTACTGAAATCAATAAACTTTTTGATGATGTTTAAGATTTTTGGAGAGGCACTTGTATAATTATTTTTTTTAAACCAGAGGCCCTAGAGACTAAAGTTGGGGATGTTGCAATTTTTTATGCCACATGGTATTTTATGAATTTTATTGCACAAATATAATACTCAATTGTTTGGTAAAATTTTAAAGATGCTGTTACGCTGAGTAAAAAAAAAGGAACCCAAATGTGTATAAAATGCTCTAAAATTCGTTTAAAAAAACACACCAAAATGTGTGCTGAAAAAAGTAAAAAAATGTGCACTAAAAAACTGCACCAAAATCCGCATAAAAAAGGCCCAAAAATACAAACTTAACCTTTTTGGCCACAGAGCATTGTACGTTTTTCATTGCGTGTTTTGACGCATTTGCTACGCGTTTGTCAAATGTTTGAGAATTGTCTGCTAACCGCATTTGGGGTTCCATTAACAATAAATGGCACCCAAAAGCGATGTGCGTATTTTGACACCTTTAATGCTCAAATTGGATTCGCGACCAGAATTGCGCAATTCTGTCAACGATTCTGCATTGCTCAGATGTGAATGGGGCCTAAAACACACTACAGTATAACTATATATAATGTTATATACCATATATGTGTGTAATGTGGCGGTGTGAGGCCCTGCCTGGGAGAAAACACAGGAGAAATGGACACATGGGGCCAGATTCACGTAGATCAGCGGATCTTTAGATCCGCTCGATCTACCTGATTTAAGATCCGCTCCCGCAAGTTTGCCAGGCAAGTGGGTAATTCACAAACCACTTACCTCCAAACTTGCGGCAGCGGATCGTAAATCCCCCAGCGGAATTCAAATTCCGCGGCTAGGGGGAGTGTACTATTTAAATCAGGCGCGTTCCCGCGCCGATTTAAATGAGCATGCGCCGTCCGCGGAATTTCCCGGTGTGCATTGCTCCCACTGACGTCACTAGGACGTCAGTGGTTTCGACGTGAGCGTAACTAGCGACGCGCAGGTTTCTGAATCGGCGTACGCAAACAACGTAAAAAAAATTTAAAGCGACGCGGGAACGACGGCTATACTTAACATTGGCTGCGCCTCATAGAAGCAGGGGTAAGTATATGCCGGGAAAGCCGCTACGGAAACGTCGTAAGAACACTGCGTCGGGTCCGCGTACGTTCTTGAATTTGCGTATCTCGCTGATTTACATATTATTCAACGTAAATCAGCGGGAACGCCCCCGGCGCCATTTTCAAATTGAAAATAAGATCCCACAGTGTAACACAGTGTAACACTGTCGGATCTTAGCCATATCTATGCGTAACTGATTCTATGAATCAGACGCATAGATAGGACCAGTTTAAGTCAGAGATACGATGGTGTATCAGGAGATAATACACCGTCGTATCTCTTTGTGAATCTGGCCCATGATGTCCAGAATGTAAATTTTCAGAGGAACAAGATGGGTTTTCATCTTTATAAAGGTTTTGTAGTTCAAGAATCAGGGGCTGGAGCTCAGAGGCTTTGAGGTTTCTCGTTGAGAAAACTGCCCAGAATCTAGACAAGAAAAATAGAGAACCTGCTCTCTATTTTCTCGTCGTGATTCTCGGCAGCGTTTTCCTGCCGAGAAACCCGAGCGTGTGTATACTTACCTGTCTCCATGGAAACCCACGCATGCTCGAAATGACTTTGACGCATGCGCAGTAGCTTCCAAGGCATAGGTAGAGTGAAGCAAGATGGCGGCGACGGCATCGAATGTGACGAGCGCATGTTAGTCGTAGTCGATGACGTCACCGCGTTCGTGCCATTCAAAAGAACGTTGGTTCTTCTGAATCGTACGTGTGTACACTCGGCCGGCAAGAGATTCTTGCCAAGAATCTCGTCAGGAAAAAGAACGTTTTTTTTCTGACGAGAATCCGGGCCATGTGTACGGGGCTATAAGCAATCATACTGTGTAAAACAAATATATATACTTATCACCTCCCCAGAGTAGTACAATGTTACAATGGTAACACTGTATTGCTATGGTCACACTATGTTAAAAAAAATCATAAAAAAGTAATAAAAAAGAAAAACAATATTTAAAAAAAGGTATCAAAATTATTAAGATTTTTTTTTTTTACATATTGTCACCAGTCAGTGTCCTTAATCACTGCCACACCAGTTATATGATGACGCTGTACTGCACTGATGACAGTATTTTAAAAAATTGTGGAAGTGAGGAGCTTGGCCTCACAGAGATGGCCACCTAATCTCTCCTCTCCGCCGACATGAGGAAATCATTCAGTCCTTGCACCCGACATAGTCGGAATTTCTTTGGCTTCTACAGCCTTGCGACACCGGGACACCCTGCCAGTTGCCGAAAGCTCGGTGAGTTCCTCAGTGGCTCACAGCCCCGGGGTAACCAAGATGGCACTGATTCCTTGCAAAGAGAAGCACCTCGGCTTCTCAGCATTCTTCCTCACAGGCAGCCCCAGAAGCCATGGACTGCACAGCCCCAAAAAATAACTGTTTCGGGATGGACACAAGAGAGAAGTCTCCTCTCCACACCCCTCGTCATCATACCAGGCATCGGTGAGCAAGAAACACCTTATACCTATTATCATATTACTGACCAGGACCATGACACTGATTCTAATGAGGATAGCTCTACTACTTTAGCAGCTGTACCAACCTCTGGTAATCCAGTCTCTGAAAATTTGTTCGAACACATGCTCTTATCTTTCATTTGCAAAACCAGAGAGATGATCTTGGGGAGCAGCGTACAGACACAATTGAGTGCCAACTGTGTCAGCGCCTACAATGAATTGGTGGATGCACATCAAACCCAGGCTGAAGAAATACAGCATATCATTGCTAAACTTGCAGACTTAGAGGACCGCTTTCGCAGGAACAACATAAAAATCAGAGGCATCCCTGAATATGCTTCTCCTGCAGAGCTCTTTTCCTATCTGCAACAATTCTTTAAAATCCTGGTCCCCTCGCTCACCGATCTTACTATTGATAGGGCACACAGAATATACAAGCCACCGCACATCCCTGCAGATAAGCCACACAATGTGCTTGCCCACCTTAATTTTTCCAGGCTAAGAAGCCTATCCTACTAACAACCAAAGTGTCAACCTTCTCAGAGCCTTATATGGCCTTACTACTCTATGGAGACCTCCCTGCAGCCACTGCTCAAAAATAAAATTAGCTTACCCCAGTCACATCCACCCTAAGGGAACATAACATCACCTATAAATAGGGTTTTTCTACAAAGCTCATTGTCACCTTCCCAGGCAAGTCTGTCAATATATTACTACCTTAAACAAGGCCTGAAACAACTTCACAATTGAGGACTATCCCCACCTCCAGGGGGTGAACCCTCTAACGGAACACCTCTACACTGTATCTCTGATATCTGACAGACGGTTAATAACACCTGAGTCATCCTTTACTCATAGTTAGCCTTCAGAAGTGGCAGCCCTTGCAGTTATTCATATGATTTCCCCATGCTGAGCTTGTGTGCTCAAATTGTTTGATTGTTAACTTGTTTAACAACCGGCCTCTCCCTCTCAGTCTCCCACTGGCTGCATTGTATCTACACCCAGCGCCCCTGTGCCTTTATGATTACCGCTATCCCCCCACCTTTCTGATCCCCCTGTGTGCCTTCCTCCCTTTACAGCATTTCCAGCTCCTCTCCTCTCTCTTCTGCTGGCTGCAGCTGCTGCAGGAAGAGCCACACAGAGGGATTGGTTGCAGTTGTGCCACCCCCTTCACTTTCTGACCCACCATCAGAGCAGGCTGAAGATCAGATTCCCCCTATGTGTCCCCCACACAGTGCTGTTGGCTTCCCTCCTGTGCTCTTTCATCGGCTGGAAACTAAGCTGTTAATAAACAAGTCATATACATATACTCAATGTGTTTTGGAACAACACAACCTCCCCATTAATCTGGGCTCTAGACAGAATAAACCATGGATGGACTAATATAAAATAGTAACCTTAAAAATCTATATTAGAATCAATATTAGACTCCCTTTGTGGAGTAACAATGTGCTCTGCAACTGTCATGCTGAATTCCATCCAATACTGGTGGCCATCCAAGGGTTGAACCCTGATAAGGGGAGAGTGTTGTTGCCCCGAACATGTTGGCTGTTTTCTTACATGATCTATTTACTAACAAGTAAAATTGTCTTGGACTTTTTTTATACGATTTCAGTCTTACACTCCTTTTTTGTATTTCTAGGGTTAGCAACTCTGTCAGGTTTTTGTTGTTGTCCCAGTCAAAAAGAATCCCCCCTCACTTACTGTCCCACGAACACAAATGTGTTTTTAAAATTAAAGTCATTGATGAGATGATCATAAGTAGTGTTGCTCACGAATATTCGCATTGCGAATATTCGACTCGAATATAGCATATTCGAGAAATCGCGCTATATTTCGAAATTCGCGGTGAATATTCGCAATTCCGAATATTCGATTTTTTACAATTTTTTTTTTGAATCAGATCACATCCTAGATATCTCCATCGACGTCTAAAAGCATTGCTGGTATCATTAGAGACCCTGGGCCGAGTAGCTGAAGCGTTCATTGAATTTTCCAGAAAGATCGCAATGCGATTATTCGGCAAACGCAATATCGCGCGATTATTTTCCTCGCCCCGATCTTCCGCATCAGAGCGATTTTTACAGTTTCATTTTTAAAACAGATCACATCCTAGTGATCTCCATAGACGTCTGAAAGCATTGCTGGTATGATTAGAGCCATTGGGCCGAGTAGCTGAAGCGATCATTTTATATTGCCGAATAATCGCAATGCGAATATTCGGCAATAGGAATATTGCGCGATTATTTGCTCCGCCCTTTTGCATCAGAGCCAATCAGAGTTCTCCTTCCACACTCGTCACAGGTTAGCAACCAATAGGAACCTGCCTGCATGGACATTATATAAGCTCACTCCCAGCACCATTTCATTGCAGATTCAGAAGCTTGCTATAGAGTGTGGAGGCTGTTTCTGTGTTCCTGGTTTCCTGGTTTCCTGTGTCTTTGTTCTTGATTGATTTAGATCATCACCAGCATTGCTATTTAGTGATTCCAGTGGATCTTTTCCAGTATATCAACTGCTTTTTTCAAAGCAATAGACCCAAGAGCTTTTTTCAAAGCTACGTTTTGTGCTGTTTTGTGCTGTTTTTTTCATTTGTGTTACTGTTTGATCCTGCAATCCTCCCTGTTCAGTTATATTTGCAAGAGATTTCAGAACACATATTGATCTGAGCTTTATAAAAGAGCTTTTCTAAAAGCTAAGTTTTGTTCATCTTGTGTTACTGTCAGATCTTGCAGGTTCACTGTTCAGTGATATTTGATAGGCATCTCAGTTCAAATTTTGTTTAGTTTTCCCTAAAGAGCTTTTATAAAAGCTAAGTTTTGTGTTCAGTTTAGTTAAATTTTGTGTAGTAAGTGTACACACTGTTAGTGTACATTTATTTCATCTAGCTTAGCTTAGTGTGTGTTTAGTGTCTGTGTTTTGTGTTTAAAAAAAAAAAAAAAAAAAAAAAAGTTAGTGTTTGTTTAGTGCTTTTTTTTTTTTTCTTTAATTTTGTAGTCCTTGTCTGGTGTACTACTTTTCTTATAGTTTAGTAGCTGTCTGTGTACGTCTTTGTCTGCGTGCCTGTCTTGTAAAAAAAACACAAAAACACATTTTGTTCACATTTTCCCCCCCAATAAAGTTTAACCCCCCCACACACATATCAGCAATTATGAGCGGCATCCGTGGCCGTGGCAGTAGGGGTAGGGGAGTTACTCCCAGTGCTGGATCGCTGCCAGCACGGGGTACCTCTCGTGCCCCTACTAGTGGTAGAGGATCGGGTGCAAGGGGAGTACGCCTGATCCGGGAGTTCTTCCCATCGGGCAGCCGCCCGATATTGCCATCTCAGGCTCAAGTAGTGGTGGACTACATGGGGCACAGCAGTGCCACTGAGTCGTCGGTCCCGACTCACAGTAGTACCACCATTACACCGTTGCCTGTACTACCCCCCCCCAGCCCCCAAGAGTCCAGCATCTTACTGTTCGACAGCGACAGTGATAGGGATCTCTTGGGGGAGGCCATGCATCAGGCAGACCTCCAGCTCTGTCCTGATGGTCAGGACCTTTTTGAAGGGATGGATGAGGAGGATGGGATACCTGCTGGCAGTATCCCAGAGACATCCCTTCAAACTGGTGCTGCTGTTTTGGTGCAGGAAACAGCAGCACCTAGTCAGACCCAGGCGTGGGTGAGGGGACAGCGGAGCCAGGCTAGAGGCTCCATGTCACGTGGTTCCCTCAGACCAACACATCTCAGCCCTTGGTCTGACATCTCTGGGGGCGAAGAGGGTGACCCATCATGGTTGCCATCTGACGCGTCGGCTCACTACGTCAGTGACGACGGGGAAGGTAGGCACCCTGGTGAAACGGTGCGCCAGGTCACCACCAGGGAGACCATCGTCAGGGTCTCCACTGGTGATGGCAGCAGGAGGTGTCAGGAGGAGGAGCAGCAGCAGCAGCAGCAGCAGCAGGCAGCTCCACCTGTGCGCACCGAATCCCAGCAGGTGCAAGTAAGCGTCACCCCATCTGACAGGAGGGCGGTGCTGAAGTCACCTGTCTGGAATTTCTTTACCCTGGTGGCAGACAACCCTACCGTGGCCATCTGCCGGATTTGTAAAGTGAGGGTGAAGAGAGGGAAGTGTTTGGCTCGGGTGGGTACCACAGCCCTGAACCAGCACCTCAGGATAAACCACTGGGCGTTGTATGAGGAGATGAAGCGTGGTGGTGGTAGCAGCGCCACCACCACAAGTGAGCAGGGTACAGCAGCCCCTGCCACATCTTCATCTGTTTCCAGCAGGTCATGCCCCCCCGCTCCCTCTAGTAGAGGTACTGGTACCGGCAGCCAGACCTCTACTTCCACAGCACCCTCCACGTCTGTGTCCCGCACTGCCGTCCGGCGCCAGGCGTCGATTTCAGACGCCTTTGACCGCACCACTCCCTTCCCCCCTGGAGACCGACGTGTGCGTTCCCTCAATGGGCTCCTGGCAAGGGTTATTGCCCAACATCTGCTGCCCTTCAACATAGTTGACAGCAACCCCTTCAGGCAGATGTTGGAGCAGGCCCAACCCCAATGGCGTGTCCCCAGCCGCCATTTCTTTGCCAGGACTGGTGTCCCTGCCCTACACCAGCACATTGTTCAGAATGTAACCCTGTCGCTGGATCACGCTGTCAGCGACAGGGTTCATCTGACAATGGATGGCTGGACCAGCAGGCATGGGCAGGGACGCTACATCAGCTTCACGGCCCATTGGGTTTCCCTCCGAGGCGTCGGTGAGGGATCGTCGGCAACCGATCTTGTGGTGCCGCCCCGGGGTGTCCAGGGGAGAACTGCTGGTCTCCCTCAAGCCACTGTCTCCGCAGCTGCTGAGCCTCCCAGCAAGCGCCCCCGTAGCTACTCAAGTGTGGGGCACGTGCGCTGTCAGGCCGTGCTCCAGCTTGTTAGTTTAGGGGACCGGAGACACACTGCAGAAGAAGTGCTGAAAGCACTTCAAGCTCAGGTCCAGAAGTGGCTGACACCCCGAAGGCTCCAGCCAGGTATGGTTGTCTGCGATAACGGCAGCAACCTACTCGCCGCCCTCCATGCTGGCAGTCTGACGCACGTGCCCTGTCTGGCACATGTCCTCAACCTGGTGGTGCAGAAGTTCCTGCGCACTTATCCAGGGTTGAGTGACATTGTGGCAAAGGCGCGTAGGATTGCCAGCCACTTCAGGCGCTCCCCAACCGCTACCGCGTCCCTGTCCAAATTGCAGCGGAAGTACAATCTGCCCCTTCACAGGCTGATTGTGGACAGTGTGACGCGGTGGAACTCCACCCTCCACATGCTGAAGAGGTTGTGGGAGCAGCAAAGGGCGGTGAGGGAGTACCTGATGGAACTAGGCACTCAGAGGGCTTCACCACAACTCCCTTTCATCGCCTGTGCGGAGTGGGGGCAGATAAACCAGGTCTGCCAAGTGTTGTCCTCCTTCGAGCAGGCGACCAAGATGGTCAGCAGTGAGCAAATTGGCCTCAATAGCGTGCTGCCAATACTGTTCATGCTGGAGAGGACACTAGATCGCCTGCTCGAGGCTGGGGAGAGTGCCTTGGTGGAGCAGGAGGAGTCAGCAATGCTCCACCGAGACCAGGGCCAGGACCAGGAGGAGGAGGAGGAGGATGATGATGAAGAGGAGGAGGAGGTGGTTGCTGGTGTCGTCCCGGAGTCAGGGCCTGGTCAGGAGGGAGAGCCGGTGTTGGGGGCACCGATAGTCCGGGGGTTGGGCATGTCTGAGTTTGACCAGCAGCGCCTCAGGGAAGAAGAGTCGCACCTCATTCACCTGGCCAGCATTGAGGAGTCACAGCGGGCTGTGCTCTTCCCCATGGCTGCCCACATGCTCAGATGCCTCAGGAGGGACCCCCGGGTTAAGACCATCAAGACGAGGGATGATTTCTGGATGGCCACCCTTTTGGATCCCAGGTGCAAGGGGAAACTGGAGCAGTTCATCCCAGCCAGCCGGAGGCAGCACCGGATGGAGGAACTGCAGGCAGCCATTGTCAGACGGTTGGAGCAGGCAACTCCCCGGCCTCCAGTTGTCCCCCCTCATCTCACCCAGCAGGTGGCTGCACCCAGCTGCAGCCGAGCAGGGGACCTAATGGAAGAGATGAGGATGTTCTTCCAAACCGAGCGACCCAGTACCACCACCAGCAGCAGCAGCAGCAGTCACCACCAGCGGCTGGCCCACATGGTGGCAGACTACATGGCGTCCGTCGGTGCTTCTGACAGTATGAGCACCGACGACCCCATGGAGTACTGGGTTGCCAGATTGGACACCTGCCGCGAGCTCGCTCAGTATGCGCTGGAGTTATTGTCTTGCCCCCCCTCCAGCGTACTATCTGAGCGGACATTCAGCGCGGCAGGTGGGGTGGTCACGGACAAGAGGACCCGTCTGTCCACAGAGTCCGTGGACAGACTCACATTCATAAAGATGAATGAGTCCTGGATCGGCGGTGACTTTCTGGCACCCGTCGTCGGTTCAGGGCGCTGAAGGGTCCCTTGCCATGCATTCCCTGATGAAGCCCCGGACCTGATGTATTTACAGTGCTGAATATAACTATTTCAACATCAGAGAAAATCAATGTTAATATTTGGTACAGTAGGCTTTCTTTGCAATTACAGCGGTCAAAAATTTCTTGTAGTTTTACACCAGCTTTGCACACACTGGAGGAGGGATTTTGGCCCACTCCTCCACACAGATCTTCTCTACATCAGTCATGTTTCTGGGCTATCGCTGAGAAACACGGAGTTTGAGCTCCCTCCAAAGATTCTCTATTGGGTTTAGGTCTGGAGACTGGCTAGGCCACGCCAGAACCTTGATATGCTCCTTACAGAGCCAATCCTTGGTTATCCTGGCTGTGTGCTTTGGGTCATTCTCATGTTGGAAGACCCAGCCTCGACCCATCTTCAAAGCTCTAACTCAGGGAAGGAGGTTGTTGCCCAAAATCTTGCAATACATGGCCCCGGTCATCCTCTCCTTAATACAGTGCAGTCACCCTGTCCCATGTACAGAAAAACACCACCAAAGCATGATGCTACCACCCCCATGCTTCACATTAGGGATGGCGTTCTTGGCATGGTACTCATCATTATTCTTCCTCCGAACACGGTTAGTGAAATTATGATCAAAAAATTATATTATAGTCTCATCTGACCACATGATTTTCTCCCATGACTCCTTTGGATCAGTCAAGACAATTATGTCAGCAGTTATTTCACACCCTATATACTCTTATTAAGACTGCTGTACATCATGGCAACTCCTGCCCATGTGATATGACTCTGTATCAACTACTACTGTTAATACTACTACTGCTGCTTCTGCTGCTGCTGCTGCCGCCCAGTCAATACACCTATGTCAGCAGTTATTTCACACTCTATATACTCTTATTAAGACTGCTGTACATCATGGCAACTCCTGCCCATGTGATATGACTCTGTATCAACTACTACTGTTAATACTACTACTGCTGCTTCTGCTGCTGCTGCCGCCCAGTCAATACACCTATGTCAGCAGTTATTTCACACTCTATATACTCTTATTAAGACTGCTGTACATCATGGCAACTCCTGCCCATGTGATATGACTCTGTATCAACTACTACTGTTAATACTACTACTGCTGCTTCTGCTGCTGCTGCCGCCCAGTCAATACACCTATGTCAGCAGTTATTTCACACTCTATATACTCTTATTAAGACTGCTGTACATCATGGCAACTCCTGCCCATGTGATATGACTCTGTATCAACTACTACTGTTAATACTACTACTGCTGCTTCTGCTGCTGCTGCCGCCCAGTCAATACACCTATGTCAGCAGTTATTTCACACTCTATATACTCTTATTAAGACTGCTGTACATCATGGCAACTCCTGCCCATGTGATATGACTCTGTATCAACTACTACTGTTAATACTACTACTGCTGCTTCTGCTGCTGCTGCTGCCGCCCAGTCAATACACCTATGTCAGCAGTTATTTCACACTCTATATACTCTTATTAAGACTGCTGTACATCATGGCAACTCCTGCCCATGTGATATGACTCTGTATCAACTACTACTGTTAATACTACTACTGCTGCTTCTGCTGCTGCTGCCGCCCAGTCAATACACCTATGTCAGCAGTTATTTCACACTCTATATACTCTTATTAAGACTGCTGTACATCATGGCAACTCCTGCCCATGTGATATGACTCTGTATCAACTACTACTGTTAATACTACTACTGCTGCTTCTGCTGCTGCTGCCGCCCAGTCAATACACCTATGTCAGCAGTTATTTCACACTCTATATACTCTTATTAAGACTGCTGTACATCATGGCAACTCCTGCCCATGTGATATGACTCTGTATCAACTACTACTGTTAATACTACTACTGCTGCTTCTGCTGCTGCTGCTGCCGCCCAGTCAATACACCTATGTCAGCAGTTATTTCACACTCTATATACTCTTATTAAGACTGCTGTACATCATGGCAACTCCTGCCCATGTGATATGACTCTGTATCAACTACTACTGTTAATACTACTACTGCTGCTTCTGCTGCTGCTGCCGCCCAGTCAATACACCTATGTCAGCAGTTATTTCACACTCTATATACTCTTATTAAGACTGCTGTACATCATGGCAACTCCTGCCCATGTGATATGACTCTGTATCAACTACTACTGTTAATACTACTACTGCTGCTTCTGCTGCTGCTGCTGCCGCCCAGTCAATACACCTATGTCAGCAGTTATTTCACACTCTATATACTCTTATTAAGACTGCTGTACATCATGGCAACTCCTGCCCATGTGATATGACTCTGTATCAACTACTACTGTTAATACTACTACTGCTGCTTCTGCTGCTGCTGCTGCCGCCCAGTCAATACACCTATGTCAGCAGTTATTTCACACTCTATATACTCTTATTAAGACTGCTGTACATCATGGCAACTCCTGCCCATGTGATATGACTCTGTATCAACTACTACTGTTAATACTACTACTGATGCTTCTGCTGCTGCTGCCGCCCAGTCAATACACCTATGTCAGCAGTTATTTCACACTCTATATACTCTTATTAAGACTGCTGTACATCATGGCAACTCCTGCCCATGTGATATGACTCTGTATCAACTACTACTGTTAATACTACTACTGATGCTTCTGCTGCTGCTGCCGCCCAGTCAATACACCTATGTCAGCAGTTATTTCACACTCTATATACTCTTATTAAGACTGCTGTACATCATGGCAACTCCTGCCCATGTGATATGACTCTGTATCAACTACTACTGTTAATACTACTACTGCTGCTTCTGCTGCTGCTGCTGCCGCCCAGTCAATACACCTATGTCAGCAGTTATTTCACACTCTATATACTCTTATTAAGACTGCTGTACATCATGGCAACTCCTGCCCATGTGATATGACTCTGTATCAACTACTACTGTTAATACTACTACTGCTGCTTCTGCTGCTGCTGCTGCCGCCCAGTCAATACACCTATGTCAGCAGTTATTTCACACTCTATATACTCTTATTAAGACTGCTGTACATCATGGCAACTCCTGCCCATGTGATATGACTCTGTATCAACTACTACTGTTAATACTACTACTGATGCTTCTGCTGCTGCTGCTGCCGCCCAGTCAATACACCTATGTCAGCAGTTATTTCACACTCTATATACTCTTATTAAGACTGCTGTACATCATGGCAACTCCTGCCCATGTGATATGACTCTGTATCAACTACTACTGTTAATACTACTACTGCTGCTTCTGCTGCTGCTGCCGCCCAGTCAATACACCTATGTCAGCAGTTATTTCACACTCTATATACTCTTATTAAGACTGCTGTACATCATGGCAACTCCTGCCCATGTGATATGACTCTGTATCAACTACTACTGTTAATACTACTACTGCTGCTTCTGCTGCTGCTGCTGCCGCCCAGTCAATACACCTATGTCAGCAGTTATTTCACACTCTATATACTCTTATTAAGACTGCTGTACATCATGGCAACTCCTGCCCATGTGATATGACTCTGTATCAACTACTACTGTTAATACTACTACTGATGCTTCTGCTGCTGCTGCCGCCCAGTCAATACACCTATGTCAGCAGTTATTTCACACTCTATATACTCTTATTAAGACTGCTGTACATCATGGCAACTCCTGCCCATGTGATATGACTCTGTATCAACTACTACTGTTAATACTACTACTGCTGCTTCTGCTGCTGCTGCCGCCCAGTCAATACACCTATGTCAGCAGTTATTTCACACTCTATATACTCTTATTAAGACTGCTGTACATCATGGCAACTCCTGCCCATGTGATATGACTCTGTATCAACTACTACTGTTAATACTACTACTGCTGCTTCTGCTGCTGCTGCCGCCCAGTCAATACACCTATGTCAGCAGTTATTTCACACTCTATATACTCTTATTAAGACTGCTGTACATCATGGCAACTCCTGCCCATGTGATATGACTCTGTATCAACTACTACTGTTAATACTACTACTGCTGCTTCTGCTGCTGCTGCTGCCGCCCAGTCAATACACCTATGTCAGCAGTTATTTCACACTCTATATACTCTTATTAAGACTGCTGTACATCATGGCAACTCCTGCCCATGTGATATGACTCTGTATCAACTACTACTGTTAATACTACTACTGATGCTTCTGCTGCTGCTGCCGCCCAGTCAATACACCTATGTCAGCAGTTATTTCACACTCTATATACTCTTATTAAGACTGCTGTACATCATGGCAACTCCTGCCCATGTGATATGACTCTGTATCAACTACTACTGTTAATACTACTACTGCTGCTTCTGCTGTTGCTGCTGCCGCCCAGTCAATACACCTATGTCAGCAGTTGTTTCACACTCTATATACTCTTATTCCTACTGCTGTTCATCATGGCAACTCCTGCCCAAGTGATATGACTCTGTATCAACTACTACTGCTAATACTACTACTGCTGCTGCTGCTGCTGCTGCTGCTGCTCAGTCAAGACAACTATGTCAAAAGTAATTTCCCACTCTATATACTCCTATTACCACTGCTGTTCATCATGGCACCTCCTGCCCAAGTGATATGACTCTGTATCTACTACTACTACTACTACTGCTGCTGCTGCTGCTCTGTCAAGACACCTATGTAAAAAGTTAATTCCCACTCTATATATACTCCTATTACCACTGCTGTTCACTGATACCACTGATAGTTAATTTATCCCTTAACTACCCCCATTTGTGAGGGTCGGGGTTTTCCTTTAAAGTCCCATGCAAATCAATGGAAAATGTATGTTCCCACATAACTTCTGTACGCCTGGAGATATTTCAATAATACCCGCTATACATATTACTTATATGCCAAATAAAAATATATAACAGTTAAATTAACCCTTACCAACACCCTTATATAAAAGATGGGTATATTTATATTACTATGATTTTCCTCCCCAAAAGGTTAAGATAGGAAGACCGGGCAACGCCGGGTATTCAGCTAGTAATAGTATAAAATGTTTTCGGTTATTATTAAGCTAGATGTGTTGATGTTGATGTTGATGTGTTAGATGTGAAGTTAGATGTGAAGTTAGATGTGTTTAAAAAACTAACAATTTCAATAAGAAATGAAACCTTTGCAAAATATAACATTTTTTATTAAAAAAAAAAAAAAAAAATTAGGACATTAACTTCTGAAGCTCTGTCACCTCATCCATGTTTTTCGCCAGTTGTTGCACCAGTTGTTGATTTTGGCGCATCAAAAACAGTATCTGCTGCTCATTTGCCATTACTCTCTTCGTGAGGTTTTTCATGGCAGCTTGCTTCACCTCTAGCTTTTTTAGAACTGTTAGGATATAAGAAAAAAACATTTGGATTTCAAAGACCGTTACGAAAGATTATTTTCAGCCATAAAAATAATAAAGTCTGACTTAAGAGACTCTATGAAAGAGGATCTGGCAGAGGCAATTCTCTTCCTTAGAACTCTACATTGCATTTATTTGCATTTGCTAAGCCTAGAACTACATTTCAAGATTAATATAAACCATTTCTAGGTTTTTCATATTTTTTTTTTTGGGTTCATTATAGATAAGCTTTGTTTTGGTTCTAAAACAGCCAAATAATGTGGTCTGTATTTTTGAACTGTTAAAGATCATGTTCCTGATGTTTAAGCCTGCTGCTACTATCCAGTCACTTGATTGTTTTCATTGTGTTTGTCTTTTGCTTAAACTGTGCAATACAGTAGACTGTTGGCTTCCCAGCCAGTAGTCCTGTGGTAGTTTGCGTTTCTTTCCCTCAAGGAATCTATAAAATACATTTGCATATTAATACAGAGGAGTCGGAGTCGGGGAGTCGGGGAGTCGGAGTCTGAAGTACATAAAACTGAGGAGTCGGAGTCGAAAAATTTATCTACCGACTCCACAGCCCTGCTTTAAATGCTGTCCATTTTTAGAGCTACATTTTATTGTTGAAATTTTATTAATATATGTGCACATATTTACCCTCCTGATTGACGGTATAATTAACCGTCTCATCCTGCTCCTCTTCCTCGTCACCCACTACTCCACCAGAAGTTTCGGGGGGGGGGTGCAGCTCCTCCTCTTGCTCCTCCACAGGAACTGGGGGTGGTGATGTGGATGGCCCTGGCTGCTCCTCCTCATCCCTCTCCTCCTCTTCCACATCCTCCTCCTGCTCCTCCTCTGCGGCCTGTCGCCTTGTGCGCTTGGGGCGCACAGTTGGTAGCGGAGCTCCTATAATAACACAATGTTCATATATTATAAAAATGTTTTCTAATGACGTATGCAAATTCTGTGTACTCTACTGTATTGTATATGAATACAAATTAATTTATATAGACAGTTAACCAATGGGACAATGTTATATTAAAGGGTCTTGTGGGCACTACAGGGGACTGAGCGTGAGCTGGGCTGCCACCATGGTAAAATGAGCTGTTTTTGTCTCCTTTGTTTTGTTCAGACGATCTCATGTTAAAAAAAAGTACTTGATGGAGTACACAGGATTACTATAACAACCCCACGCCTAACACAGGAATTTAGTGGGAATCTATATATATAAAACTCAACGTGTGTGTGCATGTATGTATGTATGTTCCACCATCACGTCCAAACGGCTAAAGATATTTACATGAAACTTGGCACACAGGTTACTTATATGTCAGCCACAAATATAGGATTGGTGGTTTAACCCATACCCACCCCCATTTGCCTTGGTCAGGGTTTTTCTTTAAAGTCCCATTCAACTCTATGGGAAATACATGTTATTTCATAACAGCTGTAGATATTTCGATAACACTTGGTCACATGTTATCTATACGTCCACTTAAAGTATAGGATCGTTAATTTATCCCTTAACTAACCCCATTGGTGAGGGTCGGGCTTTTTGTTTAAAGTCCCATGCAAAGCAATGGGAAAAGTATGTTCCCACATAACTTCTGTGTTCCTGTCTGCTGTCCCATGTTTTTTTCCAACAGTACTATGAATACCTTGGCTGGTGGTGATATATGTTACAACAACATGGCGTCTTGGTTAACAACATCTGACCTTACATTAATTACATATGACCTTCCATAACTGTCCCCAAGGGACCCGGGCTGGCTCAACGCGATTGCCACTGCGCTGACAAGCCATTCACCTCTGCAGCTAGGGGTTCGGATCCCGCTCTCGGCTACATGTGAATTGAGTTTGGTGGTCTCAGCTCGGCCCCCGGTGGGTGTGCTATGCGAGGTAAGCCTGCGCTTAGTATGCCCACCTCCCTCCCACAAAAACCACCACACTTACACACGCACTCGCAATTGGGTTAACATGCACGCACTCTGACCATGCGGTCTCTAAAAAGAGAGGCGAAGGACTAACGGGGCTGGTTGAGCGGGCAAATCCTCTCACTCCCTTATAGGGAGTCCCTCTGCCCCGTGGGGCTTCGAAGCGGAGCAGGTAGGACGGTCTGTGTGGGAGGACCCCCTCACACCCGCCATTGCCACCCGGGGCATGGAGAAAGGTGGCAGATTACCTCTGGGGGAGGCCTGCCTACTCCCAACTCCTGCAGTCCGGCTCCTCTCTCGAGTACACGCACAAAATACACTTTAGGGAAAAAAAAACATAACTGTGACCAATAACTTACCAGGATGATATTTATTCCGGATACGCCTGACCCGGTTCATCTGGCGCCTCTTCAGGTCGGACCACTTTTTGAGGATCGCCATGCGAGTGTGTTCTTCGCCTAGTTCCTCAATCAGGGAGCTTATAACTCCCTGTTTTTCTTGCTGCCTCCGCAGCTCATCGTATCCTGTTTCCAGGAACTTCTGCAAGATGAAGAACAAAGTATATTGTAATACTTTTGTTGACAGCCTTATGGATATATGACATAAATGTATGCTATTCAACAATTGGAAGCATTCTCGCCTTATTAATCAATGACAGGGGTAACATGACAGATTTTATATACTGCCATTTCCGTCGCCACCTTTTTTACATAAATATAGCAGCCATTATCATTTGCATAATTATGAATATATACTAACTTTTAAACTAGACTAAAATGCAGTTGAAGATAATGAAATAACAGTGGTCAAAATACTTACACAAATCAGCAACTTTTCCTCAGATACAGTGAAATTACTTCCAACCATCTTGCTCTGCGATTGCGTTGCGATCATAAAGTTGGAAACTGGCAAGGGTCCAGGAAATGGTCGCGTGTTGTTCGCGTGTTGATTGCGCTGCTTGGACCGAGATGGGTCCATATGGCTTCGGCTGTATGGACCACAGTAACTCTTTTCCCTGTCAGGAGCCTAACGCCCCGGGGGGTCAGAGACGGGACCTTTTCGGAGGACCACTGACGTATGCAACCGTCGCAGTTTTTTGTGATGTCACTCTTTAGGTGTGTGCAAATTTTTCCTTGCACCGGGTGGAGTTTTTGGGTTGTGTTTTGCACGCCACAGGCTTTTCAACAGAAAATAACCAGCTGGAGGCAGAATGGTTGCAAAACACTACGGGTTTGTTACCTAACTCTGGGTTTCAAGACCAGTCCACCTCCAGCTGTTGCAAAACTACTACTCCCATCAGCCACGGTCTTTCAGTGCATGCTAAGAATTTTACTTTTGCTGCATCTAGGGTGCCACAGTTTAGAGACCCGTGCATAAAGGCCTGAAAAATGTGGGCCTGCAGAACTTACAATACTAGAAGTGCCAGCATTCCCAGGCATGCTGGAAGTTGTAGTTCTGCAACATCTAAAGGGCAATATGTATTCGAACGTCCTTGGGCCTTGAGGACACTGAAGTCAGGACGTTCGCATACGTCCTATGTCCAAAAAATTTTTAAATTCATTATGCTAAATAACAAGGAAAAGTGCCTAAATACACATTTGCCAACCAGGGTGTCTGCAGCTGTCCAGGCATGCTGGGACTTGTAGTTTTGTAAAAGCAGGAGACACATTTTTGGTTAAATACTAATATCTGATCATATATACTAACTTTTAAACTAGACTTAAATGCAGTTGAAGATGATGAAATAACAGTGGTCAAAATACTTACACAAATCAGCAACTTTTCCTCAGACTTTGAGAAATTGCTTCCCACCATGTTGCTGTAATATTGGGAAACTGGCAAGGCTCCAGGAAATGGTCGCGTGTTGTTCGCGCAATTGCGCATGCGCGATCGAAAAATCGCAATCGCAATATGTATTTTGGTTAAAATATCATACATATTCGATTTCAGAGTGCTGCTACAGCAGTTTTCGAAATATCTGCAATAAATTTCGCATTCGCATGTTGCGATATTTCGATAAAATATCAGGAATATTCTGAGCCAATCAGAGCGCTCCTCCAGCATATCTCGAAATTGCGCAATAAATATCGCATTCGCATGTTGCGATATTTCGATAAAATATCACGAATATTCTGAGCCAATCAGAGCGCTCCTCCAGCATATCTCGAAATTGCGCAATAAATATCGCATTCGCATGTTGCGATATTTCGATAAAATATCACGAATATTCTGAGCCAATCAGAGCGCTCCTCCAGCATATCTCGAAATTGCGCAATAAATATCGCATTCGCATGTTGCGATATTTCGATAAAATATCACGAATATTCTGAGCCAATCAGAGCGCTCCTCCAGCATATCTCGAAATTGCGCAATAAATATCGCATTCGCATGTTGCGATATTTCGATAAAATATCACGAATATTCTAAGCCAATCAGAGCGCTCCTACCGCAGTTATTAAAAAATCGCAATTATTTTCGCATTCGCAATAGCGAAAAATCGCATTCAATTAATTTCGATAAAATATCACGAATATTCGAATTTAGCGAATATATCTCGAATATTCGAATATATATTCGAGATATATCGCGAAATCGAATATGGCATATTCTGCTCAACACTAATCATAAGGCCTGTGCTATATGGCAGAGCTGTGCAAATCCCCGGGACTGAATAAACAGACATAGAAATTCATTCCTCATACATGTATTTCACGTATATGTTTAGCTGTTTGCCCAGATTTAAGTTTTAAAAGTCTATACTTTCATTTAAAAAAACTCTTATATATACTTACTCTTGCTCACAGAGAGATAAGGAGACGATCCCAAGAAAGAAAAGGACTAACATGGTTTTCTTAAAGGTGAACATCTTGAAAGTTCTGTGGATAATTTGGATTCATGAAAAGAAAAAGAAGATAACATTGAAAACATAAATTGAAGGCAAAAAGAAAACAGATTTGAAAATATCAATCAAAAATACTACGAGGCTCTCCAATGTTAGGAACACATCAAATGGTTGTTCCAATACAACAAAACGTAAGTCTCACACTTACGGTGAGACTCCAGCAGCAATAATTGGAGATTTTGACGAGTTACCTGTTTTCACAGAACGTTGTCAATGTATACACTAGGGTACAAGACGAGTTGGCTATTTGGACAGAACATCAGGTAAGGAGGAAAAAAGTTGTCTACGCCTTGGAGGCAGCCATGTTGTTGATTACTAGCAGGCTAACAATGTCCTCTCATTATATTGTGTACCTTAGTGTATGCGCTGCGTGTTCTGTGAAAGCAACCAACTTGTCGAAATCTCCAATTATTGCTGCTGGAGAGTCACCGGAAGTGACATGGTTGGAGATTTAAAAAAAGAGCATATATCCCGAAGCATGGGGGCAGCAGGGGCGAAGGAGCGATTTGCTCTTAATGCCGCATACATACGGTCAAAATTCAGACGGAGGCTTGCCCGTGGAAAAGTCCGACCATGTGTACGCGGCATAACTTTTGCGGGAGGATGCCCCCATGCTTCGGCATATATATATATATATATATATATATATATATATATATATATATATATATATATATATTTTAGGCACAGGTTGCGTTAAAAAATGTTTTATTTTTTACTATGTTTTTTTTGGTATTTGCTTTGCAGGTATGGTATGGTAAGGTCTTACTGTTATACTGCAATGTTACTTTGTGTTAATGTTAACCATCATTTTCTTAGCAGGTATGCCATTCAGTTGCAGCGTGGATTTATTTATCTTGACAGCAACAGCGTTTTCTCCCACGATACGAAAAGCCGTGACTCCATTGCTGTAGGAGGTGATTTCACCACCACAGTTAAAAAAAAGAGCATATATGCTGGTATATGCTGGTGGTGCATGCATGCCCATCATTAGAAGTGGGTGGATGAAGGGAGGTATTCTAATGGTGGGCATACCCACTGATCAATCTCTTTTTTTCGTTCAGCCAACAGGCTGCATGAAAAAAAAAGATTACAATATATGTCCAACAAGGACCTGCAACCTATTGGTATGTTGCTGGACCTTGAATGGTTATACCAGAATGATGCCTGTGGGTTTAGGTGTTATCTTGGAATCATTCTTTTAAGCCAGCTTTATGGGGGCGCTAGACTAATTTGCCTCTCTGCCCAGTCTGCCCCATAAGACTGACGATACACTAACAGTGTATCGTAAGCCGGCGGGGACTCTTTCTGTGCTGCCCCTCTGCAAAGTGCTGCCATAGGCCTGGGCCTTGTTGGCCTAGGCCAGGATACAGCGTTGGTTACTCGCTATAGTACTTACTCAGAATTAAAACATTTTAGATTGAAAATGTATTTACAGTTATCTACTTTAATAACTGAACTAATGGTTTCTAGAGGGGGGGGGGTTCTTGTATGAATGAGAAGAGTCCTCAGATAATGGTCTCTGTGATTTAATCATTTCCCCTTGGAATTAATAAAGTATTCTGTATCTGAATTCTCAATCTGTAAGGTTTCAGGTTTGGAGAGATGAAGAATGAGAGTATTGAGATTATGTGAAAATAATTCATTTTTATAAGGATTGCAATTTATGAATTCTAGCTTTCTACTGTACTATTTCCTAATAAGGACATAATATTTAGGAATTAGAGTCTAATAAAATGTCCAGAAAAATTGTAAAAGGGAAAAAATTCTCATTAAGGACACAAAAATAAAAGTTTACTTGAGCCACATCTTAGGCCCCATACACACGATAGAATCCATCCGCAGATAAATCCCAGCAAATGGGTTTCTGCGGATAGATCCTATGGTGTGTACACGCCAGCGGATCTGTTTCCGCGGAGAAATCTCCTCTGGGATGGATTCCAGCAGATCGGATATTTGCTGACATGCACAACAAATCCATCTGCTGGAATCCATTCCAACGGATGGATCCGCTCGTCTGTACAGACTTACCGGATCCATCCGTCCAAAGGGATTCCCCGCACGCGTCGTAATGATTTGACGCATGTGTGGAATTCCTTATATGACAGCGTCGCGCCCGTCGCCGCGTCATAATAGCGGCGACGGCGCGACACGTCATCGCCAGAGGATTTCAGCGCGGATTTCAATGCGATGGTGTGTACACGCCATCGCATAGAAATCTTCTGAAATCCTCGAGAGGATTTATCCGCGGATACGGTCCGCTGGACCGTATCTGCGGATAAATCCTCTCGTGTGTATGGGGCCATAATGTTTTATTAAGCTTACAAATACGATTGTGTAATATGCACAATAGATCTAGTTTGGCCAATTGTGATATTTTTTGATTTGAATGTGGTGAAAAAAATTTGAATTTTCACATTCATTGTGCAAAATAAACTGATATGAAAAAATGATATATGGAATAGCGTTGGGCAAGCAGTTCAGAATAAGTCTGGCCTGAACATTGCACGTTCGGAGAACATCCGCATTTTCAGGGAGCTAAATTGGGTGCTGAATTTAATTACATTTTTTTCATTCAGGTGTCAGCAGGCAAAATCAATGCTCCTTTAAAAAAAATCTTTAAAAAAAATATATAGCATTGATACATGTCCCCCAGGGCAGTACCTGGGCCACCGTACCTTTTTATGGCCAATAACTTGCATATAAGCCTTCAAAATGGGGACTTTTGAATTTCCAAGTATTGGCCCCATAGACCTTAATAGGGTTCATGGCTTGGGTTCAAACTTTTTCCATGTTCGGGAGTTCTGGTGCAAACTGAACTGGGGGGTGTTCAGCCTATCACAGCATTTAGAATCAAAGTAAAACAGGGGGGTCACGTAAACTTTATCTGAAAGTTGAATACCAAGGATTCTTTCCTTATAAATAATTATAATAGAATTAATAATATTGTAACGGGAGTCACTTTTGGGCACAGATTAAGCCAGGAAATAATGGACTGAGAACTGATATCTTGGATTACATGAGATGGGACAGTAATGATAATCCACAATATATTCAAGAATGTCTACAAATAACTAATTAAAGGCTGTTGATTCTGAACCCAACAGGTCAATAGTAGAGTGACTCATTCAATGTGGAACATAGACTGTTAAGGTGGTAATTAAGTCTGCTACTGTCATGTAAACTAATCCTAGTTTGGCTTCTAAAGACCTTTTCATTGTGTGATGCTAATTAACACTGTATTGTGTAAAGGTTCTATTGATGAAATTTGTATTGTATAGCAGGTGAAAAGAGCTTATCTCGGAATCACCTTTTCTGGGTAAAAGGATTAGTAATTTACTCATGTAGATTATCTCAGTGCCAACAAGTCTGACTAAAGATGTGTATTGTGCTCCTTGTGTCATGTTGTGGGTGGATTTGATTAATTGTTCACTCTTGGTTTCTACTGTATAAAAGCCTGAGTTTACCATTAAAGTATCTATCTGTTTTGAACCAGAGAACAGAGCTGTGTGTGTCTCGTTTCTGGGGGAAATCCATATGGATCGTGTTTGCCGGATTGTGGAGTGTCGATAAGCTGTCGTGGGTTGGTGGAATGGCATATCGTAAATGGCGTTAACCCCTGACTGTTACAAATATAATGATGATATCCCAGCAAATACTTACCAGGTAGTTCAGTTGGTGCTGAGAATGTAGACAGCTGGAAGACTTCAGTAAAGGTCTACTCTACAGAGAATGGGGTTGGCTTATATAGCAGAAGAAAAATACGTTGAGTAAGTAGAAATTTTCAATAAAGTTTGTGTCATAGGTCACATCTTTCTTAGGAACAAATAATTGGTACCATGTGCAATTAGTGAAGTATTTAGCCGATAGCCTCCAGGTAGGTCAAATAATTGCATCCAGTAAGCATTCCAATTGTTGACCGGGTAGTTCAGTTGGTGCTGAGAATCTAGACAGCTGGAAGACTTCAGGAGGTCTACCCTACAGAGAATGTTGTTGGATTATATAATAGAAGAAAAACAAGTTGAGTACATGGAAATTAAAAAAAAAGTCACATTCTTTTTTTTCCATTTGCAAACTTTTTATATAAAGGAACAAGCATTGATGATAAAGTAATATCAATAGACATTGGGCCATATTCTTAAACAAGTTACGTAGGCGTATCAGCAGATACGCCTACGTAAGTCCGTTTCCTATGTTTAAGTGTATTCTCAAACTGAGATACACTTAAACATGCCTAAGATACGACGGCTTGCGCCGTTGTATCTTAGGCTGCAATATTTACGCTGACCGATAGGTGGCGGTCAGCGTAGAATATGCAAATGACTAGTCACGCCGATTCTCTAACGTACGCTTGCCCGCCGTAGTGTTTTAACGTCGTTTCCGTAAGCGATACGCAGCGTAAAGATAAAGATGCCCCCTAGGTGGCGTACTCAATGTTAAGTATGGCCGTCGATCCCGCGTCGAAATTTCAAAATTTAACGTTGTTTGCGTAAGTCGTCCGTGAATGGCGCTGGACGCCATTTACGTTACAGTCAAAACAAATGACGTCCGTGAGACGTCATTTAGCGCAATGCATGTCGGGTAATTTACCCGACGGAGCATGCGCATTAAGATCGGCGTGGGAGCGCGCCTAATTTAAATGATCCACGCCCCCTGCCAGGATCATTTGAATTAGGATGGCTTGCGCGGGTGGACTTTACGCGACGCCGCCGCAAGTTTACAGGTAAGTGGTTTGTGAATCAGGCACTTGCCACTTAAACTTGCAGCGGAGTAACGTAAAGTACATACGTTCCGCCGCCTTAGATGTATAAGAATATGGCCCATTGAATTTACAGGAGAACTTGTGATCAGAAAAGACACAATATACCATATGTTCGGGAAATCTTAACTATGCATATGAAGGTGAGCACAGGGTGAGAGCAGCTAGTGCCCTCTAACCCGTAAATGATCACCAGTCATGAGAGTGTGGACTTTTCTAGGCACTGATAACACAACAAGAATTTAACATAAAAAATATTTATTGACATAAAAACTATACAATGTTAAAAACATTTGAGCCAAACCCCACAATAGAAAAACAGCATTGTAGATAGCAGAGAGCCGTCACATGTCTGTTAAAGTGGAGAAGGCCAAGACTTCAACCGGTTTTGCGGTTAATATCGCTTCTTCAGGAGGATCTGTATGATATACAATACAGTTTACACAAACTAGCAACAATATAAACAAACGAAGGTAAATATAAAGTTACAGCATTTTAACGTTATGAATACAGTCAATTGTCAAAAAAAAAATATCCCTTCCTCTCCCTCTTTCTTTCCCCTTCCTCCCCCCCCCCCCATATCCTCATGTGGTGGTCCTAACCATGCTACTCACATTGTTTAGTTGTACTAAACCAATTTATTTATTTCATTAGAGAGTATCACAAGAATTCCCCCTCGTTCGCCGTGGGGTGTACTTATTTGAGCCGATGCCTGTCCAGTCATTTCTGGTGAGCAGATAGACATATCTTAGATAGATATATGTTTTTTTTTTATAACTCAGCCTCACCGATCAGGGTATATAGCTCAGCATTACAGATCAGGGTATATAGCTCAGCATTACAGATCAGGGTATATAGCTCAGCCTCATAGATCAGGGTATATAGCTCAGCATCACAGAGCAGGGTATATAGCTCAGCATTACAGATCAGGGTATATAGCTTAGCATTACAGATCAGGGTATATAGCTTAGCATTACAGATCAGGTATATAGCTGAGCCTCACAGATCAGGTATATAGCCGAGCCTCACAGATCAGGTATATAGCTGAGCCTCACAGATCAGGGTATATCGCTCAGCTTCACAGATCAGGGTATATAGTGCTGCCTCACAGATCAGGGTATATAGTGCTGCCTCACAGATCAGGGTATACAGCTCAGCATTACAGATCAGGGTATATATCTCAGCCTCACAGATCAGGGTATGCAGCATAGGCGTGCGCACATAGGGTGTAAGGTGTGCCTGGGCACACCCTAATCACCCTGTACTATGCAGATTCCCCCTGCTGCCTGGCTGCAGAGAAAGGGACTGGGGAATCTCTGTCCTCTGTCCCTTTCTCTGCCTCAAAAGTTAGACATCAGGGGTCTGTTTAGACCACTGATATTTCACCAAAGCCCCAAACAGGGCTCCTAAAAAAACTAATATTAACAAAAAAAATAATAATAATAAAAATAAAATTGTAAAAAAATATTAATAATAATACAAATAAAGATAAACTACTGACACCGATCTCTGCCATGCTGGCAAAGCCCTACTGACTTTCCCACTGCCATATATGGTATATTACACACGCATGTGTGTTTGAGCTTTGGTGTGCACACCCTAATGCAATAGGCTGCGCACACCTATGGTATGCAGGTATACATCACCTGTCCTGTATATAACTAGCTATATACACCCACCTTTCTTCCTGTATGTAGAGGCCTTCCTCCATCATCACTGACTGCAGATATACATCATCTAACCTGTATACAGCTATATATACAGTAACAGGACAGATTATGTATATCTGCTGTCAGTGATGATGGAGGATTACATAGTTACATAGTTAGTCAGGTTGAAAAAAGACACAAGTACATCCAGTTCAACCACAAAAAATTAAAAAACAAAATAAAAAACACAGTAAAATCCTATACACCCAACTCCATACCCACAGTTGATCCAGAGGAAGGCAAAAAACCCCAGCAGAGCATGATCCAATTTGCTACAGCAGGGGAAAAAATTCCTTCCTGATCCCCCGAGAGGCAATCGGATTTACCCTGGATTAACTTTACCTACAAATCTTAGTACTCAGTTATATTCTGTACATTTAGGAAAGAATCCAGGCCTTTCTTAAAGCAATCTACTGAGCTGGCCAGAACCACCTCTGGAGGGAGTCTGTTCCACATTTTCACAGCTCTTACTGTGAAAAAACCTTTCCGTATTTGGAGATGAAATCTCTTTTCCTCTAGACGTAAAGAGTGCCCCCTTGTCCTCAGTGTTGACCGTAAAGTGAATAACTCAACACCAAGTTCACTGTATGGACCTCTTATATATTTGTACATGTTGATCATATCCCCCCTTATTCTCCTCTTCTCAAGAGTGAATAAATTCAGTTCCTCTAATCTTTCCTCATAGCTGAGTTCCTCCATGCCTCTTATCAGTTTGGTTGCCCTTCTCTGCACTTTCTCCAGTTCCCCGATATCCTTTTTGAGAACTGGTGCCCAAAACTGAACTGCATATTCCAGATGAGGTCTTACTAATGATTTGTACAGGGGCAAAATTATATCTCTGTCTCTGGAGTCCATACCTCTCTTAATACAAGAAAGGACTTTGCTCGCTTTGGAAACCGCAGCTTGGCATTGCATGCCATTATTGAGCTTATGATCAACTAAAACCCCCAGATCCTTCTCCACTACAGATCCCCCCAGTTGTACTCCCCCTAGTATGTATGATGCATGCATATTCTTAGCCCCCAAATGCATAACTTTACATTTATCTACATTAAACCTCATCTGCCACTTAGTCGCCCAATTAGACAGAGCATTGAGGTCGGCTTGTAAATTGGAGACATCCTGTAAGGACGTTATTCCACTGCATAGCTTGGTGTCATCTGCAAAGACAGAAATGTTACTTTTGATCTCAGACCCAATATCATTTATAAATATATTGAAAAGTAAGGGTCCCAGCACTGAACCTTGGGGTACACCACTGATAACCTTGGACCATTCAGAGTAAGAATCATTAACCACGACTCTCTGAATTCTGTCTTTCAGCCAGTTCTCTATCCATTTACAAACTGATATATCCAATCCTGTAGACCTTACCTTAAACATGAGCCGTGTGTGCGGAACTGTATCGAACGCTTTTGCAAAATCCAAATATATCACGTCCACAGCCACGCCTCTGTCCAGGGTTTTACTTACCTCTTCATAAAAGGAAATCAGGTTTGTCTGACAACTTCTGTCTTTCATGAATCCATGTTGTCTGCTGCTTAAATAGTTTTTTTCCAGCAAGAACTCATCCATGTGGTCTTTTATTAAACGTTCCAGTATCTTCCCAACTATAGAAGTTAAACTAACAGGTCTATAGTTACTTGGTAAAGACTTTGTTCCCTTTTTAAATATGGGCACCACATTGGCCCTGCGCCAATCCAGTGGTACTATTCCTGTCTTTAATGAGTCCCTAAATATTAGATACAGATAGGATTGTCTCTATATACAGGAAGGAAGAAGGTGGGTGTATATAGTTGTATACATTACAGGACAGATGTACTCACAATTTGTGACTATTATGTAGTGTAACATAGTAAACTCAGTACATGGCACAGATAAAAAAAAGTTTGCATTGGTACATATCCCCCAGGATAGTACCCAGACCCCCATATCCCTTTTTTTTAGCCAATTATAAGCATATAAGTTTTTAAATGGGCACTTTTGACTTTTTCTGTTCGGCTCCCATAGACTTTGGGTTAGAAATTTTCCCCTGTTCGGGGGTTCTGCTGCAAACTGAACAAGGGGGTGTTCGGCCCATCTCTATTGGCAGTGTTTGGAAACTATTTTCTTTTTGTATGTTAGTTTATATTTTGCCCAGCTTTCAAACTTTTTTCCAATTAATGGCAGCTGTACGCATATAGCCAGATTCAGGTAGGGCGGCTTACTTTTAAGGCGGCGTAGCGTATCGCATATACGCTACGCCGCCGTAAGTAAGTGAGGCAGGTGCTGTATTCACAAAGCACTTGCCTCCTAAGTTACGGTGGCGTAGCGTCAATAGGCCGGCGTAAGCGCGCCTAATTCAAATGGGGATGAGGGGGGCGTGTTTTATGTAAATTACTTGTGACCCGACGTGATTGACGTTTTTTACGAACGGCGCATGCGCTGTCCGTGTACATATCCCAGTGTGCATTGCTCCAAAGTACGCCGCAAGGACGTATTGGTTTCGACGTGAATGACGTCCAGCCCCATTCACGGACGACTTACGCAAACAACGTACATTTTTCAAATTTCCACGCGGGAACGACGGCCATACTTAACATTGACTAGGCCAACTATTTGTTCGACTAACTTTACGCCAGGAATCGCCTTACGTAAACGGCGTATCTTTACTGCGACGGGCGCATGTACGTTCGCGAATCGTCGTATCTAGTCATTTGCATATTCTACGCCGAACTCAACGGAAGCGCCACCTAGCGGCCAGCGGAAATATTGCACCCTAAGATACGACGGCGCAGGCCGTCGTATCTTAGCAGGTTTAAGTGTATCTCAGTTTGAGCATACATTTAAACTTACGACGGCTTAGATTCCGAGTTACGACGGCGTATCTACTGATACGCCGGCGTAACTCTTTGTGAATCTGGTTAATATACTGTATGTGGTGGAATCGCAGTGGTCTTTAACCACTTTGTATCTTGGCCAATTCTGACACTTCGCTCCTACATGTATAAATGTACTCTTTTTTTGCTAGAAAAATAAAAATGTAATAAAAAAAAAAAAAACAACAAAACACAATATTTACCCCAATTAAAGTATAAGAACTCATCCAAGCAAATAAATATGTAAAAAGTGTGGTGTGCATTTGTATTCAACCCCCCTGAACCACCTTTCACTGCAATTACAGCTGTAAGTCTTTTTGGGGATGTCTCTACCAGCTTTGCACATCTAGAGAGGGACATTTTTTACCTATTTGCAGAATAGCTCAAGCTCTGTCAGATTGGATGGAGAGCATCTGTTAACAGTCATTTTCAAGTCTTTCCTACAGATTCTCAATGTGATTTAGGTCTGGACTTAGAGCCATTCTAACACATGAAAATGGTTTGATGTAAATCATTCCATTGTAGCTCTGGCTGAATGTTTAGGGTCGTTGTCCTGCTGGAAGGTGAATCTCCGCCCCAGTCTCAAGTCTTTTGCAGACTGTAATGCCGCGTACACCCGATCGGAATTTCCCGACAACAAATGTTCGATGTGAGCTTTTGGACGGATATTTCCGACCGTGTGTATGCAGCACTCCATCGGACATTTGCTGTTGGAATTTCCGACTACAAAAATTTGAGAGCTGGTTCTCAAATTTTCCGACAACAAAAGTCGTGTGTATGCAATTCCGACGCACAAAAATTCTGTGCATGCTCGCAATCAATTCCACGCATGCTCGGAATCATTGAGCTTCATTTTTCTTTCATTGCAGTGTTGTACGTCACCGCGTTCTTGGCGATCGGAAATTTCGAACCATATTTATGTGACAGTGTGTATGCAAGACAAGTTTGAGCCAACATCCGACAGAAAAAAATCCACGGTTTTGTTATCGGAAATTCTGATCGTGTGTATGCGGCATAACAGGTTTTCTTCTAAGATTGCCCTGTATTTGGCTTCATCCATCTTCCCATCAACTCTGACCAGCTTCCATGTCCCTGCTGAAGAAAAGCCACTCTTCCATAAAGGACAGATTTGTGGAGTGCACGCCTAATGCCGCGTACACAGGACCGTTTTTTATGACGAGAAAAATGAAATTTTTTAAATTGGTCATGAAAAACGGTTATGTGTAGGCCCCAGAACATTTTTCTCTACGAGAAAAATGGCCATTAAAAATTTAGAACCTGCTCTATTTTTTCTCGTCGTTTTTCACGTCGTCGTTTTTCTTGTCCTGAAAAACGGTTGTGTGTACGCTTTAACGAGGGGGAAAAACACGCATGCTCAGAAGCAAGTTATGAGACGGGAAATTAGCATAATCAGCCCAAAGGGTGGCACTATTCGAATGGAACTTCCCTTTTATAGTGCCGTCGCACGTGTTGTACGTCACTGCGCTTTGCTCGAGCATTTATTATCACGAACGTGTGTATTCAAGGCAGGCTTGAGAGAAATCACGTCAAGAAAAACTTCGTTTTTTTCCATGACATGAATAACGGTCGTGTATACGCGGCATAAGGCCTCGTACACACGACGGGACATGTCCGATGAAAACGGTCCGCGGACCGTTTTCATCGGACATGTCCGCTGCCGGATTTTGGTCTGATGGCTGTACACACCATCAGACCAAATTTCCCGCAGACAGCGAACACGGTGACGTGGCCGCACCGTCGCGGCGACGTGCGCCACCCTGGAAGGTCAATGCTTCCACGTATGCGAGGGCTTTCGGCCGAGCGGACATGTCCCGTGAGTCGTACAGATGACCTAACATGTCCGACGCACAGGCTTCCAGCAGACATGTTCGGTCGTGTGTACGAGGCCTAACAGTTGTCCTGTGGACAGATTCTCTGAGCTGTGGATCTCTGTAGCTCCTCCAGACTTACCATGGACCTCTTAGCTGCTTCTCTGATGAATGCTCTCCTTGTTCTGGCTGTCAGTTTAGGTGGACGGCCATGTCTTGGTAGGTTTGGGTTGTGCCATACTCTTTCCATTTTCGGATGATGGATTGAACGGGGCTCCATGAGATGTTCAAAGCTTGAGATATTTTTGTATAACCCAACCCTGCTTTAAACTTCTCCACAATTTTATCCCTGACCTGTCTGGTGTGTTCCTTGGCCTTCATGATGCTTTTTGCTCAGTAAGGTTCTGTAACAAACCTCTGAGGGATTCACAGAACAGCTGTATTTATACAGAGAGTAAATTAAACACAGGTGGACTCTATTTACTAATTAAGTGACTTCTGAAGGCAATTGGTTCCACTAGTTTTTAGTTAGAGGTATGAGAGTAGAGGGAGCTGAATACAAATGTTTGCCACAATTTTTCAGATATTTTTTGGTAAAAAATTTGGAAAACCATTTATCATTTTCCTTCCACTTCACAATTATGTGCCTCTTTGTGTTGCTCTATCACATAAAATCCCAATAAAATACATTTACGTTTTTGGTTGTAACATGAAAAAATGTGGAAAATTTCAAGTGGTGTGAATACTTTTTCAAGGCACTGTCTATAGAGGCACACAACACCTGCTGACCTAGGGCGGTATAATCTTCATTAAAATTAACTGGAAATGTCAGGGGTAGTAGAGAAGCCAGAGAAACCAGAAAACCCAGAGAAATGCTATTCATTCCACTTAGAATTCTCATATCCACCATACTTCATGCTGGCGTAAAATGCGATGTGTATCTCCAACTCTGATAGATCTTTTAACCTGTTCCAAACCAAAGAAAGAAAAAAAATAATCAAGGTTTCCTCCATACACCATTCTAAAATGTTTAGAAACATTTGAGATGTTTTTTTGCATTAATATTTTGTGTATCGTTATAATTTTCTGATATTCTCACATATAAATTGCAAATGGTGCACCCCACATACTGCATTCTACAACTACTGCATTTATTATACAAACAACCATCTTAGAATTGCAGTTGATATAATTTTTGAGTGGATGTGATTTCCCTGTGGAAAAGGAGGTAACATTTTTACTTTTTGTGTCTTTTGCATTGCTTACATGTGACAAAACCACAGGGATAGGATCCCACAGCTCTCAACTATGACTTGGAGGAATGAGGGCTGTGGAAATAAAAAAGAGAAGGAGAGAGCATGGTACCTAAAGTAGGAGCTTTAATGCTGGAAATCTACAACCTTTTTGTAAAATGTCATAGAGTTTCTTATCAGCATACAGGATAGGAAGGTAATTTTTAACAATCTTTGCCACTTTATCATATTGTCGAGAAAAAGTAATTACAAAGTGCACTCCTCTCCTTCTATAAGAGGACTGTTTATTCGTTCTAGAGCAGGGGTCTCCAAATTTTCTAAACAAAGGGCCAGTTTACTGCCCTTCAGACTTTAGGGGGGCCAGACTGTGGGCAGTGGGAGAAGAAAATGTTCTGGTGTCAATAGGAGTATCTCAGGGAATATAAATACTCCCAAACATAGAAATAGGTAGTGACAGGTATGTTTTTTTATATTGGGATCTATTATACCCTAGATCTCTCCTCTGCCTTCAAGGCATTAGACCACACCAAGATCGGTGTGATAAAATGCTTTCCCAAATTCCCAATGGCGCTGTTTATATCCGGCGAAACCTGAGGCCCCATACACACGACAGAGTTTCTCGGCAGAATTCAGCCAGAAACTCGATCGGAGCTGGATTCTACCGAGAAACTCGGTCGTGTGTACACTTTTCAGCGAGGAAGCCGACGAGGAACTCGACGGGCCAAATAGAGAACATGTTCTCTATTTCCTCGTTGTTCAATGAGGAAAGTCGGCCCGCCGAGATCGGCGGCTTCAACACTGAACTCGACGAGGAATTCGATGTGTTTGGCACGTCGAGTTCCTCGGACGTGTGTACGGGGCCTAAGTCATGAAATGCTTATACCTTCTGGTTTCTTAGGCCATAGAGATGATTGGAGCCATTCTGGTCTCTGAACAGCTCTATGGTCAGATGGCGGAACCCCTGGGACAGGAGAGGAGAGCCTGAGAAAACCATGGAAGACAGTGGGAGGGGGGACGTTCCTTCCCACTGCTTGTAAAAGCAGTCTAGAGGCTAATTAGTCACTAGGATTGCTTTTATATGAAAGCTGATTGCTGACTGAAAAGAATGATACCAAGATGATACCTAAACCTGCAGGCATCATTCTGGAATAACCACTGAAAGTCCAGCAACATACCAGTACATTGCTGGTCCTTGTTGAGCATATATTGTGATTTTTTTTCATGCAGCCTGTGGGCTGAATGAAAAAAAGAGATTGATCGGTGGGTATGCCCACCATTAGAATACAGCCCTCCACCCACCCATTTCTAATGATGGGCATACATGCACCATTTTTTTTAACTGTGGTAGTGAAATCACCTCCTACAGCAGTGGAGTCACTGATTTTTGAATCGTGAGAGCAAACGCTGTGGCTGTCAAGGTAAATAAATCAGTACTGCAGCTTAATTGCGTACCTGAAAAACAAACAATGGTAACAATAAAACATTAACTCAATAAAACAACAACAATATGTGCCAAAAAAAAGAGTATAAAATATATGCCAAAGCATGGCAGCAATCCACCCCTAATGTTAGGGGCGAATCGCCCTCCACCCCTACCCCCATGCTTCGGCATATAGGCTTTTTTTTTTAAACTGTAGTGGTGAAATCACTTCCTACAGCACTGGAGTCGCTGATTTATGTATTGTGATAGCAAACACTGTTGCTGTCAAGCTAAATAAATCAGTGCTACAGCTGAATGGCATACCTGAAAATAAAACAATGGTTAACAATAAAACACAGTAAACAGTAAAGTATAAAATAATTACATACCTGAAAAGCAAACATGATAAAACATAATAACAATAAAATATTGCCGTTAAAAAATACAGTCAAACAGAGCAGAATAGAGAGAGAACAATAGAGAGAGAATATAGAAAGACAAAAACAACAACTATTTTTGGCTTTTTTTTTGTTTTGTTTTTTTTTTCAAGTTTTTTTTAACACTTTTATTTTTAACTGTAACAGCTGTAACGGTTGTAACGGTTCCAGGTTTGGGTCTCTAAAAATGCAATGGCATCTTTGGAGACCCTGTGTAAGTGTGTCCTAGTCTGTGCAGTGCTGTACCCTACACTAATACTCCACTAGTGTGTGGTAGCGTTAAAAACATTCACCAATGCAAAGACCAGGATGTTCAGGACAGGAGGGACAATAATAGCGGGTGGTACGGCTAAATCTGCGCTTGCTTCAAACACGACATCCTCTTTGGGGTGATTGATTGGTAGGGGTACCAGAGAAGACATACAGAAAATGCCTCCCATGCAGCCGGCTCACTGCATTTACATTGGGAAGTTGGGCCACAGCACTGTCTGGAAACAGAAGGGCTGTGATGATCTCTTCCTGGATTTTAAGGAAGGATCCAGTTCATCCTGAAGCTTTGTATAGCACATAAGCGTTCAGTAGAGCTAATTGGAATAAGTGTACAGACACTTTTTTGTACCAGCATCTGGCCTTAGGGGCAATTAAGTACAGTGCCAACAACTGGTCGTTGAGGTCCACCCCTCCCATATTAAGGTTATATTCGTGGACACAGAGGGGTTTTTTCCACAACACCAGTCACCATAGGAATTTGGACTGTCGTGTTATTATCCCTCCACTTCACAGCGACCAAATTATTACACTTCAAGCAGGCTCTCTCCTCCCCAGCCTAAAATGGGAATCTAAAAGCCCCTGGGATAAGCCACATGCGCCAATTCCATGATCAAACAAGTGACTAAAGAGTGCCACGCTTGTGTAATAATTGTCTACATACAAGTGGTACCCCTTTCCAAATAAGGGTGACACCAAGTCCCACACAATCTTAGCAGCGCTCCCTATGTAGTCTGGGTAGTTCTCCCGCTCTACCTAACTATCTCTTCCCTCGTAAACCATAAAACTATATGTATAGCCTGTTGCCCTGTCACAGAGCTTATACATCTTGACCCCATATCTGGCACGCTTGCTGGGAAGATACTGTTTGAATGACAAGTGGCCATAAAACTTAATCAGGGACTCATCAATGCAGACAGATTTATTGGGAGTAAACAAGGCTGCAAACTGTTGGTTGAAGTGGTTTACAAGGGGCCAAATTTTGTAGAGCCGATCGTATTCAGGGTCATCCCGTGGACAAGAGAGTTCATTGTCATTGAAATACATGAACCGCAAGATCTGCTCGTATTGTGTCCTGGTCATGGAGGCAGATAACACTGGCATATGGTGAATTGGGTAAGTGGACCAATATGATGGCAACTCAAACTTTTTAGTAATGCCCATGAGGAGGGATAGGCCCAGGAAGGTCTTAAATTCAGAAACCGTAATAGGTTTCCAATCTCTAGCAAGGGTCAACTGGGGATTAGCGGCGATGAATTGACCAGCATACAAATTGCTTTGGCCCACAATAGATCTATAGAGATCTTCAGTGAAAAACCGTGAATAAACATCAAGTGACGTAAAAATCAACTGTTTCCACCTGAATTCCGGGTTGGCCAGTGAATGGGGGAAGTACGGGTTCTGCAGAAGTGGTGGGCTCCCAATTTGGATTGCCAAATGCAGCAGAAAGGGCACTATGGGCTCAACTAGTTATGCTAGCCACCTCACCAGCTTGAACTGCACTTATGGGACTCACCACTTCACCACATGACACTGCAGTGCTGGTTTGACTAAGACCAGGATGTACTAGGTTGGTGGTGCTTGTCAGTTCATCAGAAGGATGAGCGACACTATTACTGGCTCTCTGCTCCATACGAGAGCCCTGCGGTTCTTGCACCTCAACAACAGCAGAAGAACGGGGTCAGGTACACCTGACCTTGGCAGGGACAACAACTCCGTCATTAGAGCTATTTGTCAGGCTTCCGCTGCTGTCTACTGGATCATATTCTGAGTCTGAATCTGACAGATGGGTGACTTCCTCTTCACTATCTGTCATGCTCATAAACGTGTAGGCCTCTTCACTAGTGTACCTTCGATTGGACATTTTGGCCTCTAAATTTACTGGTACACTAGTGAGACTCACAGGAAAAGGAGCACCTGACAGTCAAAGACTGATTCAAACGCTACCAAAAAAACTGTTAGCGTTCGCAGGGATCAGGCCTGACTCTGCAAATGCTGTAGTTATGTGTTTAGTGTTTTCTAAGGGACCGATTGATACTGCACTTGGGTGGGCTGGGCGGAGGGGCTAAAAACAGGTGCTAGCAGGTATATGGGCTGATCCCGCTAACAGTGCATTTTTGGGAACCCTAAATTATTGGGGACGCTAGTATAGATCTGATCAGATCAGATATTGATCCGTTGAGACACTATAATACTAAGGGAGGTGTATGGTGTGTGCATGGGTGTTAGCACTACTGGCTCTAATCTGACGCTGCCTGGGGTGACGCAGACCCTGACTGATGCTAAAACCTAACTGATATCTCCCGTCGGGTGATCAGGGGGTTATACCTTTACTAAGGTAATATACGGCGGGTACCCTGGCGCTAAAAAAAAAAAGCTAACTAACCAGCGTCACCCGTAACACTAATATGGTAATCACTGGTGACAGGGGGTGATCAAGGGGTAAAACCTTTATTTGGGGGTACCTTAAAGATACCTGGGCCTACCACTAACTGCCCTAACGCTGATTCGTGTCACATATGACACCAGTACAGTGATCAGTGAAAAATCTGACAACTGCATTGGGTGACACAGTGACAGGAAGTGAAGGGGTTAACTGGGGGCGATTGGGGGGTGACAAGTGTACCTCCGTGTACTGGTGTTAGTGTAGTGTTGGCGTAACTCACGGTAAGATGTTCTCTCTCCTCTCTCTGGAATGAAAAGGAATGCCTTACACAAGCAGGGGAAGATTTCATTCACCAGAACCGATCAGCAGGTCCAGGCCATAAATCATTGGCCTGGACCCAAAGATTAATTGGTTCTGGGTCAAATCCGACGGTCATGAGCTCCACCCCTGGCGGCGAGAACACGCCCCATACAGCCGAGCCCCTTTGCCACGGTCGGCAAGTGGTTAACTGTGCTCTGATTGGGCAAATCTTTGAATGCATTTTGGAGCGCGCAGTGCGGGGCACCGGGCAGGCATACATCCTGCCTCGCAAATTTGGGTGTTCACCGAACAGGCAAACAGGCGATGTTTGGGCCGAACTTTTGCTTTGCTCGAACCATTAACCCACCTCTAGAACTGTATTGTACATCCCTCTTTTATGGTGAGTGGTACCAGAGGTATTTCTGGTGGGGACCTCAGAGTCACTGGTAGAGCTATCCTCAGTCCCAGACATCGTATTCAAGAGATTCGATTACCAAATATAAGACTTGTAATTCATAATTTCATCTAAACCTCTCTTAAATATTTATACTTTCTTTTTTTTGTGTTTCTTTATCTACTTTATCAATTTTTTTTCTTCAATGACTCATTCAATTCTTTTATTTCTGTTTGTTTCTGAATGGGTTTCCAATTTCTTTTGTAAATCCCCAATCTTATTATTTAATATTTCCATTTTCTTTTGTTTCCTTTTTAATATCAAAGACTGTATTAGGTAGATTCAGTAAGAGTTAGGCCGACTTATCAGTAGATAAGTCGACCTAACTCAGAATCTACGCTGACTTATGTTTAAGCGTATACTCAAACAGAGATATGATTAAACATATCTAAGATAAGACGGCTTGCGCCGTCCTATCTTAGATTGCAATATTTTGGCTGGCCGCTAGGTGGCGCTTCCATTGCGGTCGGCGTAGAATATGTAAATGAGGAGATACGCCGATTCACAAACGTACGCCCGGCCGACGCAGTACTTTTACGCCGTTTACGTAAGAGATAGGCCGCGTAAAGTTAGAGCTGGGCCCTAGTTGGAATAGTAATGTCAAGTATGGCCGCCGTTCCCGCGTCGAAATTTGAATTTTTTACGTTGTTTTCGTAAGTCGTCCGTGAATCCGGATTTACGTCCACGTCGAAATCAATAGGCCAGTGCGGCGTACTTAACCGCAATGCGCACTGGGAAATGTAGGCGCCCGGCGCATGCGCATTAAAAAAAAAAACGTAAAAACCGTGAGGTCAAGCCTCATTACCATAAAACACGCCCCCCTCCAACACATTTGAATTCGGCGCCCTTACGCCCGCCCGCTTTAGGCTACGCCGCCGTATATATGCAGGCAAGTACATCATTACTTGCCTAGCTAACTTACGCGGCGTAGCCTAAACAGGCTAAGCTACACCGCCGCAAGTTTGCACCCAGGTACCTGAATCTAGCTATAAATCTCTAACTGCTTGGTTAAAAAATGCCAATCATTCACTCATTGGGAATATCCTAAGGGGCTACCTCCCATGTCAGACTTCTGTTAAGAATACCGTCTTTCAGATACATTTCCAAAGTGGAGATGTCCCACCAAGTTTGACTTGTTTCTCACGTGCAAAAGATAAGGGGCCTTCTTTGACCCCTGAATGATCTTCTGTCACTTGAGAGGTTTGAGATCCAACAAAGTGTCATTTATTATTAATGTAATTGTTTTGTTTTTTTTGCTGTCTAGCTGATTTGTGTGCTTAAAAAATACCTGTTTTGTCAGTCCTGATCCCTGTCCCCCCAGGCTCACAGTAGTACACACAGCTACCCAAAGCCCTTTCTCCCTTGATCTCCAGCAGCCTTCTGTCTCCACCACTTGCTTACTGGGCACATATACCCCCTTCCTACCCAGGCGAAATTTCAGCTTTGAGCACTGCGTCGCTTTGAATTAAAATTGCGCGGTCGTGCGACGTGCCTCCCAAACAAAATTGACGTCCTTTTTTTCCCACAAATAGAGCTTTCTTTTGGTGGTATTTGATCACCTTTGCGGATTTTATTTTTTGCGCTATAAACAAAAAAAGCGTCAATTTTGAAAAAAAAACACACTGGGGTAGATTCACGAAGAATGGCGTATGTTTGTGCGGGCGTAACGTATCCTATTTACGTTACGCCTCCGCAACTTTTACAGGCAAGTGCCGTATTCTTAAAAGAAAGTTGCGGCGGCGTAGCGTAAATAGGCCGGCGTAAGCCCGCCTAATTCAAATTGTGAAGAGGTGGGCGTGTGTTATGTAAATTAACCCTGACCCGACGTGATTGACGTTTTACACGAATGGCGCATGCGCCGTCCGTGGAATTCCCCAGTGTGCATTGCTCTAAAGTACGCCGCAAAGACGTCATTGGTTTCAACGTAAATGACGTCCAGCCCCATTCACGGACGACTTACGCAAACGACGCAAATTTTTCAAATTTCGTCGCGGGAACGACGGCCATACTTAACATTGGTGCGCCGCATATACGCCTCATATAGCAGGGGTAACTTTACGCCGGGAAAAGCCTAACGTAAACGGCGTAAATGTACTGCATCGGCCAGGCGTACGTTCGTGAATTCGCGTATCTAGCTGATTTACATATTCTAGGCGTAAATCAGCGTACACGCCCCTAGCGGCCAGCGTAAATGCGGCCAGCGTAAATATGCAGTTAAGATCCGACGGCGTAAGAGACTTACGCCGGTCGGATCTAATAGAAATCTATGCGTAACTGATTCTATGAATCAGGCGCATAGATACGACCGGCCAGACTCAGAGATACGACGGCGTATCTCCTCTGTGAATCTACCCCACTATTTTTTACTTTTTGCTATAATAAATATCCAATTTAAAAAAAAAAAAAAAAATTCTCAGTTTAGGCCGATATGTATTCTACATATTTTTGGTAAAAAAAAATAATAAAAAAATCGCAATAAGCGTATAGTGATTGGTTTGCGCAAAAGTTATAGTGGCTACAAAATAGGGGATAGAATTCTGATTTTTTTTTTATTGTTATTTTTTTACTAGTAATACGGTGATCTGCGAATTTTGTCAGGACTGCGATATTATGGCGGACACATCAGACACATTTTTGGGACCATTCACATTAATACAGCGAACAGCGCTATAAAAACGCCCTGATTACTGTATAAATGTGACTGGCAGTGAAGGGGTTAACACTAGGGGGTGAGGAAGGGGTTAAATGTGGATCCTGGGAGTGATTCTTACTGTGGGGGGAGGGGACTGACTGGGGGAGGTGACCGATGCTGTGTCCCTATGTAGGGACACAGCATCAGTCTCCTCTCCCTGACAGGACGTGGAGCTCTGTGTTTACACCTTAAGAAGACCTTTGGGATGAATAATCAGGTTGAGGTCAGGACTCTGTGGAGGTCAGTCAAGTTCCTCCACCCCAAACTTGCTCACCCATGTCTTTATGGACCTTGCTTTGTGCACTGGTCCAAATCATTTGGTGCAGGGGGGATTGGGATGTGAGGTTTTTTCTCATGGGTTGGGCTTGGTCCCTTAGTTCCAGTGAAGGGAACTCTTGAGACATCAGCATACTGGACAATTTCATGCTCCAAACTTTGTGGGAACAGTTTGGGGACGGCCCCTTCCTGTTCCAACATGACTGCGCACAAAGCAAGGTCCATAAAGACATGGATGAGTGAGTTTGAGGTAGAGGAACATGACTGGCCTCCACAGAGTCCCGACCTCAACCCGATAGAACACCTTTGGGATGAATTAAAGCGGATACTGTGAGCCAGGCCTTCTCCCCAACATCAGTGCCTGACCTCACAAGTGCGCTTCTAGAAGAATGGTCAAACATTCCGTAGACACTTTTCTAAACCTTGTGGACAGCCTTCCCAGAAGAGTTGAAGCTGTTATAGCTGCAAAGGGTGGGCCAACTCAATATTGAACCCTACGGACTAAGACGTGTGTGTAAAGGCAGGTGTCCCAATACTTTTGGGAATATATAGCTGGATTCAGTAACAGGCCGGCATATCAGTAGATACGCCGACCTAACTCGGAATTTGCGCTGTCCTAAGTTTAAGTGCATTCTCAAACAGAGATACACTTAAACCTATCTAAGATATGACGGCTTGCGCCGTCATATCTTAGGTTGCAATATTTAGGCTGACCGCTAGGTGGCGCTTCCATTGCGGTCGGCGTAGAATATGTAAATCACTAGATACGCCTATTCACGAACGTATGCCCGGCCGTTAAGTATGGCCGTCGTTCCCGCGTCGAAATTCGAAAATTTTATGTCGTTTGCGTAAGTCGTCCGTGAATAGGGATTTACGTCATTTACGTCCACGTCGAAACCAATACGACCGTGCGGCGTACTTTGCCATAATGCACACTGGGATATGTAGGCGGACGGCGCATGCGCCGTTCGTAAAATATGTCAATCACGTAAGGTCACCCCCCATTACCATAAAACACGCCCCCTCAGCTCAATTTGAATTAGGCGCCATTACGCCCGCCCGATTTACGCTACGCCGCCGTAACTTAGCAGGCAAGTACTTTGTGAATCATGGGCCAAATCCTCAAAGATCCTGCCTAACTTATCTTTTCCCATTTAAGTTACACTGCCTTAAAATTTCTACCTAAGTGCCCGATCCACAAAGCACTTACCTAGAAATTTCAGGCCGTGTAACTTAAATGTCTCCGGCGCAAGGCGGTCCTCTTCTGCAGGGGGCGATGACAATTTAAATGAGGCGCGCTCTCGCGCCGGCTGTACTGCGCATGCTCGTGACGTAATTTTCCCGACTGGCAGCGCGCGAAATTACGTTACGCCGGGCTTTGTGGATTGCGACGGGACAATAAAGTTGCGTCGGGTAAAAAAAAAGTTACGCGCCGAAAAATAAAATTAAAAATTTTAAAAAAATTGCGGCGATCGAAAAAAAGGTCTGTTTTTACAAGGTGTAACTAGTTTACACTTTGTAAAAGCAGAACAAATTTTATGTATGCAAACGTAAACTTACGCAGAAAACACAAAGCTGAAAAGCTTTGTGGATCTCCATAAGTCCTCATTTGCATACGCTAGGCGGCATTTCGACACGAAATGCCCCCAGCGGCGGATGCGGTACTGCATCCTAAGATCCGACAGTGTAAGTCTCTTACAGATGTCGGATCTTCTGCCTATCTTTGGAAAACTGCTTCTGAGGATCAGTTCCAAAGATAGGCACAGGGATACGCAGGCGGAACAGCAGTTCCGCCTGCGTATCCCTTTTGAGGATTTGGCCCCATGTACTTGCCTCGCTAACTTACGGCGGCGTAGTGTAAACACGATACACTACGCCGCCGCATAGTTAGGACGCCCTTTCTGAATCCAGCTAATAGTGTATTCTGTATGCTTTCATCTTGATTGGATAAACTGGAGGATTTATCCGGATCGGTGGGGCTGATGGATCCAATTGAAAGTTGAGAAGTGATTATATTCCCTGGAAAGTTCTCTAAGGACTATATTTTCCCCCCAACTACAATAGGATCATCAAATAAAAATATATACAGTATATAAAAAGAAGAAAACACAGTGTATGTGAATATTTTTTTTTTTTTTCAATAAGACTTTAAAGATTTAGCCAAATGATATTCAGCATCAGATGACTTCCGATTCAGGCTTAGCATCCTCCACCAATTTTACATTTTAGATTATGCAATATATTCAGCGTAAACTTCTTCCCAAAATTCTTAATAGTTTCCCAGAGACCTCTTTTTTCTTCTTCTACAACTTCATCTTCATCGGCATCTCTCCTGGGAGAAGATACAGTTATTATCGTTACATAAAAAACATTGATTATTACACAAAAACTGTATTTCACCGGGACCAAAAATGGGTATTTTTAGGACACAGTGGGCCAGATTCACGTATCCTGGCGTATCTTTGTGCGGGCGTAGCGTATCCTATTTACGCTACGCCTCCGCAACTTAGACGGGCAAGTGCAGTATTCACAAAGCACTTGCTCCGTAAGTTGCGGCGGCGTATCGTAAATGGGCCGGAGTAAGCCCGCGTAATTCAAATGTGGAAGAGGTGGGCGTGTTGTCTGTAAATGAATCGTGACCCCACGTAAATGACGCGCCTAACGAACGGCGCATGCGCGCACGCTCAGTATCACGTCGAATTTACTCCATAAGAAACGCCAGGCCCAATGCCTGTGACGTGAACGTAACCTATGCACAGCCCCATTCACGTACGACTTACGTAAACGACGTAAAAAGATATGCCAGGCCCAATGCCTGTGACGTGAACGTAACCTACGCACAGCCCCATTCACGTACGACTTACGTAAACGACGTAAAAAGATACGCTTGCCGACAGCCATACTTTGTATTGGCTGCGCCTCATATAGCAGGGGTAACTTTACGCCGGACTTAAGCCTAGCGTAAACAGCGTAGCGGGCGCAAGTACATTTGTTAATCCGCGTATCTACCTAATTTACATATTTGACGCGGAAATCTACGGAAGCGCCCCTTGCGGCCAGCGTAAATATGCACCCAAGATACGACGGCGTAGGAGACTTACGCCGCTCGAATCCTGGCCAAATCTATGCGTAACTGATTCTAAGAATCAGGCGCATAGATAGGATGGCTCACATTCGGACTTACGACGGCGTTCGTGGAGATACGCCGCCGTAAGTCCTTTGTGAATCTGGCCCACTGACTTCTATTCTATGACCACATTAACATGCTAAAGGAAAATCACACGTCGGGATGCCACAAAGTTGAATCTCTTAGGCCCCGTACACACGACAGAGTTTCTCGGCAGAATTCGCCGAGAAACTCGGTCAAAACCCGGATTCTGCCGAGAATCTCTGTCGTGTGTACACTTTTGGCTCGATGGAGCCGCCGAGGAACTCGACGAGAAAATAGAGAACATGTTCTCTATTTTCTCGTTGTCCTCGTTGTTCTATGGGAGAAGGAGGCCCGCCGAGCTCCTCGGCGGCTTCATCCCAAAACTCGACGAGGAACTCGACGTGCCAAGCACGTCGAGTTTCTCTGTCGTGTGTACGGGGCCTTATAGAATATCCGGCGGGAGCTTTCTGATGTGTTTTATTCTATGTGTATCGCTACCCCCGGAGGAGCCGCTGGTTAGATTTGGGATCGGCGTATTTAAGTTACGTCTATACTGGGCTAGATTCACCTAGAACCGCGTATCTTTGCGGCGGCGTAACGTATCCAATTTACGTTACGCCTCCGCAACTTAGACGGGCAAGTGCTGCATTCTCAAAGCACTTGCTCCGTAAGTTGCGGCGGCGTAGCGTAAATCGGCCGGCGTAAGCCCGCCTAATTCAAATTTGGATCAGGGGGTGCGTGTTTTATGTAAATGTACTGTGACCCGACGTGATTGACGTTTTTCCCGAACGGCGCATGCGCCGTCCGTGGAATTTCCCAGTGTGCATTGCTCCAAAGTACGCCGCAAGGACGTCATTGATTTTGGCGTGAACGTAAATGATGTCCAGCCCCATTCACGGACGAATTACGGAAACGACGTAACTTTTTCAAATTTCTACGCGGGAACGACGGCCATACTTAACATTGCGTACGCCTCATAATAGCAGGAGCAACCTTACGCCGAAAAAACCTGACGTAAAAAAATAGCGCCGGGCGTACGTACATTTGTGAATCGGCATATCGAGGTCATTTGCATATTCTACGCCGAAAATGACAGAAGCGCCACCTAGCGGCCAGCGTAAATATGCAACTAAGATACGACGGCGTAAGAGACTTACGCCGCTCGTATCCTAGCCTAATTTAAGCGTATCTGGTTTCCAGAATACGCTTAAATTTACGACGGCGTAGATTCAGAGTTACGGCGGCGTATCTACTGATACGCTGGCGTAACTCTCTCTGAATCTAGCCCACTGTGTCTAGGGGTGACTGTAGTGTTGAGAGCAATAACAGAATGTCCAGAACCGTTGGTTGACGTTTTCAATGCTTTATTCTTCGGTCAAACACGACCAACATGTCAACTTGAGGTCGACAGGATAGGTTGATGAAGGAAGAGCAACTTCGCAGAGTCAGGCTATAGATAGTAAAGGCAGTCCTGCCTTCTGTAATTGTGTTCGTCTCGTCGCCACTCCGGCCGGAGTGGGTGAAGTGCCCCTGGACAGACCTCTCTCACCGGCCTGGCAGCCAGAGCGCCACTTAAAGCTTCTGGGAGGAACAAGTCTCTGCCACCGACTTGGCTCTAATTAAATTGGGATGTTAACGTGAGGCCTCTGCCACAGGCCTAGTGCTTGAAAGTTTGAACGATAGAGCAAATCCTCCCAGTATGTCTTTTGGGGTCACCGACTGACAGTCTGAATGCAACCTGCCAGCGTCCGGTCACCCAGATCCCCGATGGTTTGTTCAAGCCCTGTTGGATCACCTGCCTCCGGGTTCTCCTCAGGCCGATCCCCCACCGAACAGCACCCAGCTTGGGATCTTCTCATTAGGTATGGGAACCCAGTAAGTCACTGGGGTCCCCTGGCAGCATCAGTTGCTCCAGGCTATGAGAGCCCAAAGTCAGGAACTCCGCGTAGCACGCGGCCCCTGGTAGGCCATAGTCGTGGGGCCGTGATGTGCGCACACCCTAAAGGTGGGTGCCGCACCTGGAACGAGGAACCCCCGGAAAAGAACCCCTCCCCACCATGCCCCGCGAGGGAAAACTCCTCTAATTGGCTGCTGAGAAGAAGCGGCTCCGCCTGGACCCCCTCTGGCTCCATCTGCCGCCCAGAGATGAAACTGCATTTCTGGGGCACAGACTGACCCACAGAACAATCCAGATTTGGCGACAGCCAAATTTAACAGAATCACAGAATGAGAGCAACATAACTCTCTCATTCCCCCACTAAATTTAAATATAGCACCTGTACGAATGTACACAGGCGCTACATATGGAACAGCAAAATTTAACTTTTCACTTCGAGGACCGCATCATATATTTCACAGATATTCGCGAGCCGAAAAACAAAAAGTTATTTAGAAATGAATCCTCAGCCATGAAATAATGTAGAATAGAATTTGTGTACCAGAGCTAAACACTTCGAATTTCCCACCGTACCATACATCTGTGTTCCCGTCAGTCTTCCTACAATTTCTGTTCCCAGCTGAGTCTCCTTACACAATTGTGTCCTCATCAGAGTCTCCCCATACACCTGTGTCCCCAAAGTCTTCCCCATACATCTGTGTTCCCATCAGAGTCTCTTCTATACATCTGTGTCCCCAAAGTCTACCCCATACATCTGTGTCCCCATCAGAGTCTCCCCCATACATCTATGTCCTCACCAGAGTCTCTCCCATACATCTGTGTCCCCATCAGAGTGTCCCCCATCAGAGTGTCCCCCATACATCTGTGTCCCCAAAGTCTCCCCCCATATATCTGTGTCCCTATCAGAGTCTCCTTACACAATTGTGTCCTCATCAGAGTCTCCCCATACATCTGTGCCCCCATCAGAGTCTCCCCTATACATCTGTGCCCCAAAAGTCTCCCCCATACATCTGTGCCCCCATCAGAGTCTCCCCCATACATCTGTGCCCCAAAAGTCTCCCCCATACATCTGTGCCCCCATCAGAGTCTCCCCCATACATCTGTGCCCCAAAAGTCTCCCCCATACATCTGTGCCCCCAAAATCTCCCCCATACATCTGTGTCCTCATCACAGTCTTCTTACACAATTTTGTCCTCATCAGAGTCTCCCCATACACCTGTGTGCCCAAAGTCTACCCCATACATCTGTGTTCCCATCAGAGTCTCTTCTATACATCTGTGTGCCCAAAGTCTACCCCATACATCTGTGTTCCCATCAGAGTCTCTTCTATACATCTGTGTGCCCAAAGTCTACCCCATACATCTGTGTTCCCATCAGAGTCTCTTCTATACATCTGTGTGCCCAAAGTCTATCCCATACATCTGTGTTCCCATCAGAGTCTCTTCTATACATCTGTGTGCCCAAAGTCTATCCCATACATCTGTGTTCCCATCAGAGTCTCTTCTATACATCTGTGTCCCCAAAGTCTACCCCATACATCTGTGTCCCCATCCGAGTCTCCCCCATATATCTATGTCCTCACCAGAGTCTCCCCCATACATCTATGTCCCCACCAGAGTCTCTCCCCATACATCTGTGTCCCCACCAGAGTCTCTCCCCATACATCTGTGTCCCCATCAGAGTGTTCCCCATACATCTGTGTCCCCAAAGTCTCCCCCCAGGAAACCCAGCGTATCTTTAAGGCCTCGTACACACCACCGGATCTATCCGCTGGAATTGATCTGCTGATCAGTTCCAGCGGATAAATCCGGTCGTCTGTACGGCCTAGCGGATATTTATCCGCGGACATTTCTCGGCCCGATCGATTTCAAGCGGATATAAATTTCTTAGCATGCTAAGAAATTTATCCGCTTGAATCGGGTCCAGTGGATTGATCTGGTGGTCTGTACAGACTCACCGGATCAATCCGTCCGCTCCCCTCCCTCGCATGTGTCGTAATGATTCAACACATGCGTGGAAGTACTTACCTTCCAGCGTCGCGCGCGTCGCCGCGTCATCATCACGGCGCGACACGTCACCGCCGATGAATTCCGCACGGATTTTGATCCGATGGTGAGTACAAGCCATCGGATCCAAATCCGGAGGAGGAATCTCCGCTGGAAACGGTCCGGCGGACCGTTTCCAGCGGAGATCCCCTCGTATGTACGGGGCCTAACAGCGACTGGGGGCGAGTGCTTTGTGAATACTGTGCTTGCATCTGTGCGCTGCGTCGGCGTAGCGTATAATAGATACGCTATGCCCGCATAAATATGCGCCGATGTATGTGAATCCGGGCCTATATGTTTATTTAAAAAAGTCCTATTCATACTTACTCTTGCTCACAGAGAGACAAGGAGATGGTTCCAAGAAAGAAAAGGAGTAACAGGGATTTCTTCATGGTGAACATCTTTGGGCTCTGTGGATAATTTGAATTCATGAAAAGAAAAAGAAGACAAAATTGAAAACATAAGTTAAAAATAATAAGAGTCCCCCCTAATGTTAGGCACACATAAAATAGTTTGAACAGTTTCTAAAGCAATCAGCGCAATTAATAACTATTAACTAAAAAAAGCTCAAAATTATAAATAACTTATAAGTAACTTAAAATTGTGTTGCAAGCTCTGACACAAAACAGTGATTTCACCTCACCATCGGCCAATAAATAAATAAACTAGATGGACTTGATGGACACTGAAAATCTTGTAATGCTAATGTGTATGGATTTATATATTTTTTTGATGTTCTAAATGGTTTTATACTATAAGTACACATTTGGAGGTGGATCATTTTTTTTTGAGAGGCATTGCGCTTCACTTTTTGCATTAATTTAACACATAAAATGGTTGTTTTAACATAATAAAGGGTCAAATGTTTGTTTGCCCTAAACCAGGGGTTCTCAACCTGGGGGTCGGGACCCCCTTGAGTGTCAAGGGGTCACCGAATCCTGGGCTGTTCCTGGAGTCCGCAGCCCCACATTCAGTTCACGGTTGGGGGGCAGAGACTAGAGGTCAGCTGATGTGAGGGATGTGAAGTGGGAGAGGCTGGAGGAGGAGACCCTATCTCCTGATTTCGGCATAGGTGTCACTGCTTCAAGACACCACAAAGTCGGAGACACCGTGAATCCGGAGACACTCACTGTAACACTACCTGCGAATAAAGTTGACATTAAAAGTCCCCACTACAGTTCTCAGATTAGCAGATGACCTTGATCAAGAGCATCGAACTCCCCACAGCATTGCCACTGATCCTATTAACCCCCCACCAAGGAGCAAGAGAAGGAATAAAAACAGAGAATACATGGAAGGGAGAGAAAAAGAGGGGGAGGAACAAAGAAAAAGGTAGCAAAAGACGGCTAGAGAGAGGGATGGGGACAAAAAGGGGAAAGAAAGGAGAACAAAGAGAAAGAGTGGTACATCCTCAAATGTACCATAAGGGGTTTTAATACTGTACATGTGGAAGGGACTCGGGGGGGCGCTAAATGTCCGTGGTTTAGGGGTGAAAATTACTTGTCTTGCCTCGGGTGCTGAGAACCCATGCTACGAAAATAATTTTACTGTTAGGGGTCCCCACAACTTAGGAAATTTTATCAAGGGGTCACGGCACTAAGAAAGTTGAGAACCACTGCCCTAAACCAAGGATCTCCAAACTACGGCCTTCCAGCTGTTGTGGTACTACATGTCCTATAAGGCATTGTAAAAACTCTGGGCCAGATTCTCAGAGAGATACGACGGTGTATTTCCTGATACGCCGTCGTATCTCTGAGTTCCGTCGGTCGGATCTATGCGGCCGATTCATAGAAGCAGTTACGCATAGATATTCCTAAGATCCGACAGGTATAACTGTGTTACACCGTCGGATCTTAGGCAGCAATTCCAGGCCGGCCGCTAGGAGGCGTTTCGTTTTTTTTACGCGACGAATATGCAAAGAGGAGTTACGCCGATTCAGAAACGAACGACCGCCCGACGCTTTTTTTTTTTACATCGTTTGCGTTCGGCTTTTTCCGGCGGATAGTTACCCCTGGGTCTATGAGGCGCAGCCAATGTTAAGTATGGCAGTCGTTCCCGCGTCGCGATTTGAAAATTTAACGTCGTTTGCGTAACTCGTCCGTGAATGGGGCTGGACGCCATTTACGTTCACGTCGAAACCAATGACGTCCTTGCGATGTCATTTAGCACAAAGCACGTCGGGAAATTTTAGGGGCGGCGCATGCGCAGTACGTTCGGTGCGGGAACGTGCCTAATTTAAATGATCCACGCCCCCTACCCGGATCATTTGAATTAGGCGGGCTTGCGCCGGGGGATTTACGCTACGCCGCCGCAACTTTACAGGCAAGTGCTTTGTGAATCAAGCACTTGCCCGTAAAACTTGCGGCGGCGTAACGTAAATGTCATACGTTACGCCGCCGCAGTTTTGCGCGAGTCTACGTGAATCTGGCCCTCTGACTTTCACAGACATGACGAGGCATGGTGGAAATTGAAGTTCCTAAAAGAGAGCCATAGTTTGGAGACCCCTGCAAAACCATCACACAAGATCCTAAACACCAGGAACCCATTACGGGAAGGTTGAGTGTTTTTTAAAGACATGGATTTGCTTGATGCATTCCAGACCTTACTGGATCCGGTAAACCATGAATACAAAAATTATTTAGGGGTCTTCATCTATCTTGTTCCTCAAACCCTCAAAAGGAAGAGCACAGCAGGTTCTTAGATACCATTGGAGATGGTTTACAAGAAATAAGTTCTGATCCCCATTGTCTATGGTTTCCAAGGCTTTCTATCTTACATGGGGATGCTTCTTGTCTCACCTGGGCTACCCACTCACTCAGAACTAAAGAATGTTAGATTGAAAATCAATTTATAGTTATCTGCTTTTCTAACTGAACGAATTGTTTCTTGTATAAACGAGAAGAGTCCCCGGATAATGGTCTCTGAGATTTAATAATTTCTCATTGGGATTAATAAAGCATTCTGGGCCAGATTCATGAAAAATTGCGGCGGCCTTTACGTTACTCCGCCACAAGTTTTCGTCGTAAGTGCTTGATTCACAAAGCACTTACGTGTTAACTTGCGGAGGCGTAACGTAAATCTGTCCGGCGCAAGCCCGCCTAATTCAAATGGGTCGTGTGTCATTTAAATTAGGCGCGCTCCCGCGCCGAACGTTCTGCGCATGCTCCGTTTTGAAATTTCCCGCCGTGCTTTGCGCGAAATGACGTCGCCCCGACGTAATGTTTTGAATGGCGACGTGCGTAACGTACTTTCGTATTCCCGGACGACTTACGCAAAAAAAAAAGAAAAATTAGAAATTTGACGCGGAAACGACGGCCAAACTTTAACATGGCTGGTCTAAATGTAAGCCATGAAAAAGAAGGCTTATGTTTGCAACGGGAAAAACCGACTAACGACGACGTAAGAGAATGCGGCGAACGCGCGTACCTTCGTGGATCGCCGTAAACAGCTAATTTGCATACCCGACGCTGGAAAACGACGCGAACTCCACCCAGCGGCCGCCGGAAAATTACACCTACGATCCGAAGGCGTACAAAGCCGTACGCCTGTCGGATCTTTGCCAAAAGCCGTCGTATCTTGGTTTGAGGATTCCAAATCAAGATACGACGCGGCAAATTTGAAAATACGCCGGCGTATCAGTAGATACGCCGGCGTATTACTGCTGTGAATCTGGCTCTCTGTATCTGAATTCTGAATCTGTAATTCGTTCCAGGTTTGAAGAGGAGAATGAGACTATTGAGAAAATAATTCATCTTTATAAGGAATATGATTTATGAATGTTAGCTTTCTACTGTACTATTTCCTAATAAGGGCAAGATATTTAGGAATCATGCCGCGTACACACGATCATTTTTCCGCATGAAAAAAACGTTGTTTTTCAGGAAATGCAGAAAAAAACTTAGTTTTTTTCAACTTCATCATTAAAACGACGTTGCCCACACACCATCGTTTTTAAAAAATGCTCTAGCAAAGCGCGGTGACGTACAACACGTGCGACGGCACTATAAAGGGGAAGTTCCATGCGGATGACGCCACTCTTGGGGCTGCTTTTAGCTGATTCCGTGTTAGTAAAAGACGATTCGCGCTTTTCTGTCTGTTACAGCGTGATGAATGTGCTTACTCCATTACGAATGGTAGTTTTATCAGAACGAGCGCTCCCGTCTCTTAACTTGCTTCTGAGCATGCGCAGGTTTTTTACGTCGTTTTAGCCCACACACGATCATTTTTTACAACCCGAAAAACGACATAGTTTAAAATGTCGTTAAAAAATGCAGCATGCTCGGGAAAAAAATGTTGTCGTTTTTCAGAAGCTGAAAAATGATGTGAAGCCCACACACGATCATTTTAACCACTTCAGACCCGCGCTATTGACAAAATACGTCAACAGCGTGGCTCTCAAGTGCCAAGTGGACGTCTTTGGATGTCTTTTTAAAAGCATTACCCGCGCGCTCCACTGGGTGGCGCGCAGCAGGTAAACACTGTCCCGGCACATCGCTGAAGAGCCGATGCGTGTACCTGGCGGCCGCGATGTCCGCCGGGTACACGCGATCGGCGGTGACACAGCAGGTGACAGCAGGGACGTGGAGCTCTGTGTGTAAACACAGAGCTCTACGTGCTGTCAGAGGAGAGGAGACCGATCTGTGTCCCTTGTACATAGAGACACAGCATCGGTCACCTCCCCCAGTCAGTCCCCTCCCCCCACACAGTTAGAACACACCCAGGGATACATTTAACCCCTTCCTCACCCCCTAGTGTTAACCCCTTCCCTGCCAGTCACATTTATACAGTAATTAGTGCATTTTTATAGCACTGATCGCTGTATAAATGTGAATGGTCCCAAATTTGTGTCAAAAGTGTCCGATATGTCCGCCGTAATATCGCAGTCCCAATAAAAATCGCAGATCGCCGCCATTACTAGTAAAAAAAAAAATCATAATTCTGTCCCCTATTTTGTAGGCGCTATAACTTTTGCGCAAACCAGTCGCTTATTGCGATTTTATTTTTTTACAAAAATACGTAGAAAAATACGTATCGGCCTTAACTGAGAAAAAAAATTGTTATTTTTTTTAAAAAAAATGGGAGATTTATTATAGCAACAAGTAAAAAATATATATATTTTTTTTAAATTGTCGCTCTTTTTTTGTTTATAGCGCAAAAAAATAAAAAACGCAGAGGTAATCAAATACCACCAAAAGAAAGCTCTATTTGTGGGGGAAAAAAGGACGCCAATTTTGTTTGGGAGCCACGTCGCACGACCGCGCAAATGTCAGTTAAAGCGACGCAGTGCCGGAAACTGAAATTTCGCATGGGCACGGAGGGGGTTTATGTGCCCAGTAAGCAAGTGGTTAAAACGACGTTTTTTTCATGCCGAAAAATGATCGCGTGTACATTAGAGTTTAATAAAAAAAAGTTTCCTCAAAATTGCAAAAAGCAAAAAGTTCCCATTCAGGACATAAAATAATACCGTACAATTAATATTGTGAAATATGTACAATAGCTGGTTTAATTCTAAGTTAGAAAATATTAGTATTTGCTGTATTGAATTTTGTGAATCAATTAGAATTTTCACACTCATTGTGCAAAATAAACCATTTATGAGAAAATATAATATGAGGAACCTTTGCCAGCATTTAAAATGAAAATAAAACAGAAGTCATTTACCAAGGATTCTTTCCTTATAAATAATTATAAAAAATAATAAATAATAATTATAATACAATTAATAATATAATAATGATATCCCATTATATACTTACCGGGTAATTCAGTTGGTGCCGAGAATGTAGACAGCTGGCAGACTTGAGTGACGTTCTCTAATACAAAGATCGGAGTTGGCTTATATAATAGAAGACAAACAAGTGGAGTACACAGACGTTTTCATTAGAGTTTAAGGTAAGAGTCACATCTTTCTTAGGAACACGTAACTGGTACCATGTGAACTTATTAAAATATTTACCCGTTAGTCTCGAGATGGGACACATATCAGCACCAAATAAGCAATCCAAATATCTCCTGATCTGCTGTTTAGACAGTTTTAATAGAAAATCAGTTTAAGTGGAATTCCAGACCAAATTTGTATTTTGTTGTATATAGATGGAGACATTTTGGGCAGTTACTTACTCCTACTTAAGTATTCAGTCAGTTTTGCCTGAAATGGAACAAAAATTTAAAAACATCACACTGAAATTGAGTAATAGTTAGTAGCAGTGGCGGCTGGTGCTCAAAATCTAGGGGGTCACTGTTAGATTTTAAATTCATTAATATTTTTATGTAATAAATGTATCTGAATCAATGCTTAGGACATGGTAGCTTCAGTGCTGGGACAAGGTCATTTGGTGCCCAGGGCGAAGATGGCAAACTGCGCCCCCCCCCCCCCCCCGTCCCCGTCCTGTATTTAAAGCGGGATTCCACCCACAATTTATTTTTTATTTTTTACGTCAGCAGCTACTAACAGTGTAGCTGCTGACTTTTAATAAGGACACTTACCTGTCCTACTCGCCCGCGCTGATGGCCACTCCGATGCCGATCTCTCGGTCTGTGCAGGTCCCGCACCGCCATTCACACTAAGGGAAACAGGCAGTGAAGCCTAACGGCTTCACTTGCCCGTTTCCTACTGCGCATGCGCAAGTCTAGCACCGACTTGTGAATAGGCGGCTGCTCTCTGGTTCCCCACACACAGTTCCCAGAAAGCAGCGCGCCCCATTCACTAGAAGAAGACGGACCACGGCTTAGGAAGAGGCAGATTAAGGACTTCCGCATAGCAACAGGTATTTCGGGTGAGTATAAATTTTTTATTTTTTTTTATTTATTTTTTATGATTTTTAGGCTACATTTTTTTTCCTGAGTGGAGCTCCGCTTTAAGAAAGAATCAATGTTGTTTCAAAACAAGAATATACTTAAAGCTATACAAGTTCTATTCGAAAATATAAAAAAATTGAAATCAAGGGAATAACCCCCTTCTTGGGGGTTAAAAGTTCCCTGCTAGCGGCCGAAAAGTACCGCTTAAATAGTGGTAAAGCACCGCTAAAACTGGCGGCGCTTTACCACTAATGGACACGCCACACCAGTGTGAAAGAAGCCTTATATAAAAAAAAGTCAGTGGCGGCAGTGGACATTGCAAGGACCGCACACGGACCAGTGTCTGTGTGGGGACACCTTGCTGACCCCTGTCCATGCTGCATTACATCTACTCCCACCTATCGTACAGCTATGCCAACCTGGACATCACAATACACTGCACACTTCCACTACAAGGCAGCCCTCCTCTTCCAGCCAAAATCCATGCAGGAGAGGGTGCACACACTGTACACACCACACACTTCCCCATCTGTCACAGCGGAAATTAAACAGCAGTGGTGGTCATTAACCTTGCCTCATCCTCCTCCCCTCCCCCAATCCAGCCATTTATTAATCTGTTTTTGCTTACTTTTACACAAGTTCAGTCCGGACTGTAGCACACTTTGTCACACTGCAATCCAGTCTCCAAATCTTCTAGCGTAGCTTCTATCCAGCTAGAGCCTGGCAGCAGCTCATTGGCTCCTCTAGGTCACAGCGCCGAGACTGACACAGCTCCCTGCGCTCCTCTGAGTCCTCCCACCTGGCCGTGAGTGACGTCACGCCGCTGGCAGGTACTACGAGACTCCTCCGTGGGGGGAGTAAACAGTAGGAGACAGTAAAACTAAGGGAAGGGGGGGATGCAGGAGCGCACGCACTCGGCACACACAATTTGTACAGTGCCGCTGGGCGCTGACACAGGTGACTTAAGTTGTACACACTGGCGCTCGGCGGCCGTGGCATAACTTCGCCTGCAGACTGCGCCCCCTTCCTATAGCGAAATGGTAGCGCCCGGGGCACGTGACCCTTCCGCCCCTGCCTTGTACCGGCCCTGGGTAGCTTTGAGGACAAACGTAGGTCAATGTAGTTACAGGACAGAACAACTGGTGTAGGTTAGGCCACATCTATTCTTGAAGCATACGTCAAGGTGGGTGGAGATGTTACTTAAATATACATAAGCGAGCGTTAAAGCTCATCGCAACCTTGTTTGGAAAGCTAGATTTGTGCTTAGTTAGCTGTTAAACCTGGATAAATGTACATGTGGTAAGCATAGTGAGTTAGGATCTCCAGGGTCACCCCTGGACGGAAGCCTCAGGGTCACCCGACCCTACGGGGGTCTCGGGGTCATCGGACTCTGCAGATGAGATGGGGGTTTGGAAACCAACCTGCTCGGAGAGGCTCGATAGCCAGCATAGAAGATGTAACATCTATTTCCTCCTTCTGTAACTTCTGAAGTATCAACCTGCATTGATGTTCTTACCAGCTGTAATCAATGTAAGCATAAGCTGTCTGTTTGCTGTCATATCGTTGGAAGAATAATACATCGTATAATGAAATAAACCTATGTCTGAATATTTTGGAACCAAGAGAACGCCTGGAGAAGGGAGAGGTTTTTGACACATCGCATGACACGTGTTAGAGGCATATGTCCACTATGTCCTCTCTGTTCTATCTCTGTCACCTCTTCCCCCTGCCCCCCGGTATTCTAACAGTCACACACCCCACTACCGAGCTAACCCCTCACACAATATATAAAGAAAATGGCACGTGGTGGTGTAGGCTCATGGATATATCAATACTTTCTCACTGGACCCAAGGTAATATCTCCTTGGATGGATGTAGCGAACCTGGTGTGGTTGTAGATTGCGTTGCTCGGTGGTACCAGACTGAGCACCAAGGTGGCGCTAGTACTCGACCAGCGAGTTCTTCAGTCAAAGCAACAGACCATGGAGACTGTTTACTTTTAAATGTTACTTTGGCCCATATTCTCAGTGAAGTTACGATGGAGTATCTCAGGATACTCCATCGTAACTCCCTTTTTTGGCCCGCGTATCTATGCGACTGATTCTTAGAATCATTTTCGCATAGATACACTTAAGATCCGCCATCTGTAAGTCACTTACACTGGCGGATCTTAAATGTAATGACGCCGGCCGCCGCTAGATGGCATTTACGTGAAGGACTCATTTGCTTATGCAAATGAGCCTTCTACGCCGATTCCCGTCGCTAACGTCGTTTGCGTAAGCGGAAACTTACTCCTGCTATATGAGGGGTAAGTTTCCGCAAGTCCCACGTAGGCCATGTTACGGATGGCGTCGGGTCCACGTCGTGTTTTTTCGTCGGGTACGTCAGTCGTTCTTGAATACGACTTTACGTCAATGACGCACACGTCAGCGTCATTGACGTTTTCCGCCGAGAACTGGAGCATGCGCACTGGGCTTTCTTAAGCCCGGCGCATGCGCAGTTCATTAGAATCGGGGGCGCGCTTAATTTGAATACAAGCCGCCCCCTTGGAGATCCGCCAGGCTAGGCCGGGGCATTTACACTCCGCCGTCCCAACTTACGGAGCAAGTGTTTGGGGAATACAACACCTGCTCCTGTAAGTTGGGACAGCGGAGTGTAAGTGCCTTAACCACTTGGGATCCGCCTGCCGTCAATTGACGGCTACAGTGCGGATCCCAATTTCCAAACCGCCGTCAATTGACGGCCGCCCCTTAGGGCGGTCCCCGCGCGCGCTCCAGAGCGCGCAGCGGGGAAAATCTGTGTTGGCCGTGTCCCTCGGACACAGCCAATTACAGATCGCCGCGAACGGCCAATCAGAGTGGCCGTTCGCGAGGCGATCTGTGCGGCCAATGAGAGAGGATCTCATATGTAAACATATGAGATCATCTCTCATTGCCGTTTTACACAGAGACAGCGGTGCTGTCTCTGGAGAGGAGACGGATCTGTGTCCCTTGTACATAGGGACATAGATCGGTCACCTCCCCCAGTCACCCCCCCCTCCACCTACAGTTAGAACACTAAGCAGGGATACATTTAACCCCTTCCTCACCCCCTAGTGTTAACCCCTTCAATGCCAGTCACATTTATACTGTAATTAGTGCATATTTATAGCACTGATCGCAGTATAAATGTGAATGGCGCCAAAAATGTGTCCGATGTGTCCGCCATAACGTCGCAGTCCATTAAAAATCGCAGATCGCCGCCATTTCTAGTAAAAAAAATAATTAAAAAAAAATAATTCTGTCCCCTATTTTGTAAGCGCTATAACTTTTGCGCAAACCAGTCGCTTATTGCGATTTTTTTTTTTTTTTACCAAAAATATGTAGAAGAATACGTATCGGCCTAAACTGAGAAAAAAAAATGTTATTTTTTTTTTAAATTGGGATATTTATTATAGCAAGAAGTAAAAAATATTGTATTTTTTTCAAAATTGTCTCACTTTTTTGTTTATAGCGCAAAAAATAAAAACCGCACAGGCGATCAAATACCACCAAAAGAAAGCTCTACTTGTGGGGAAAAAAGGACGTCAATTTTGTTTGGGAGCCACGTCGCACGACCGCGCAATTGTTAGTTAAAGCGACGTAGTGCCGAAAGCTGAAATTTCACCTGGGCAGGAGGGGGGTATATGTGCCCAGTAAGCAAGTGGTTAAGCGCAGCCCGCGGATTTTTAGAGAGAATATGGGCCTTTGTTCATATTGTTGGAATAAAAAAAGCATATGAGTTTTTACTGACTCACGCTGTGAGGATTCAATTTTTATAATAAATACATGTGGATATTCGAACGGTGTGGAGGAGGAAAGGATCTAGGGGAGAGGAACCCCACGAGCTACACCACACTTTTATAAATCGGTGGATGGATGACACCCGACTGCTTGCACTAAGATAGTGGAGGGATGGGATATCCTGAGGAATATAACCCATTACATGCTATCTACCCCTGCAGGGGTTTTATCATCTGGTGAGTGCAATCATAAGAGGGGGAGCACCTGAAGAGTCACCATTGCTTGCCTTTGCACAAGACGTTATTACAGCACCAGTCACTTTATTTGGGATCTGCTGAATATTTGGACTACATTTCTATTAGAGATATTTACTATATATATATCCTGGGGTGGATTCAGTAAGCAATTGCGTCTGCGTAACCATAGTGCAGCCTAAGATATGACTGGCATAAGGCTCTTATGCCGTCGTATCGCAGGCTGCATTCTGACGCTGGCCGCTAGGTGGCGTTCCCGTAGTGGTCAGCGTAGAGTATGCAAATTGCATACTAACGCCGATTCACAACCGTACGCGCGCCCTACGTACGCATTTTACGTCGTTTACGTTCGTCGGGTTCCGCGTAAGGCTGCTCCTGCTATTAGCAGGAGCAGCCAATGCTAAGTATACCCGTCGTTCCCGCGTTGCGATGTTTGAAAATTACGTTGTTTGCGTAAGTGAATCGTGAATGGCGCTGGACGCCATTTAGGTTCACGTTGAAGCAAATGACGTCCTTGCGACGTCATTTGCCGCAATGCACATCGGGAAAGTTTCCCGACGGAGCATGCGCACTACGTTCGGCGCGGGAACGCGCCTAATTTAAATGATCCACGCCCCCTACGGGATCATTTAAATTACGCGCCCTTACGCCGGGCAGTTTTAAGGAGCGCCCGCGCAAATTACGTAGCTACTGCTTCATGAATGAAGCGTAGCGCAGGTAATTTACGGAGGCGCATCGTTGAAACGGTACGCTGCGCCTCCGTAAGAGGGCGCAAGTCGTACCTGAATCCACCCCAAATATATATATATATATATATATATATATATATATACGGGGCTCGACAAAATCCGGGCGCCAGGACGCAATTGCGACAAGAAATTGTGACCGGGCGCCTGGGGAAGCTTAGGGCTGCAGAAGGCCGCAAAGCTGCGGCCTCCATTACCGGCCGGAGCGGGGCGCGATCGCGGCGGGCCCCGCGCCCGCCGGTAATTGAGGCTTTGCGGCCTTCACAGAAAGAAGCTGAGGCCTGCAGAAGGCCGCAAAGCCTCGGCCTCAATTACCGGCCGGTAATTGAGGCCGCGGCTTTGCGGCCCTCACAGAAGGAAGCTGAGGCCTGCAGAAGGAATCTAGGAGTGGCCATCTTGTGGTGGCCGTTGGCATTACAGGTTACATTACAAGTAGCAAAAAACAGCAGTTCTAATGTGTATTTTTACTGCCATCTCATTCCCTCTAATTAGAACCCCCAAACATTATATATATTTTTTATTCTAACATCCTAGAGAATAAAATTGCGGTCGTTGCAATACTTTCTGTCACACCGTATTTGCGCAGCGGTCTCACAAGCGCACTTTTTTGGGGAAAAATACACTTTTTTTAATTAAAAAATAAGACAACAGTAAAGTTAGCCCAATTTTTTTTTATATTGTGAAAGATAATGTTACGCCGAGTAAATTGATACCTAACATGTCCCACGGTTCAAAATTGCGTCCGCTCGTGGAATGGCAAAAAACGTTTACCCTTTAAAATCTCCATAGGCGACGTTTAAAAAATTCTACAGGTTGCATGTTTTGAGTTACAGAGGAGGTCTAGGGCTAGAATTATTGCTCTCACTTTACCAATCGCGGCGATATCTCACATGTGTGGTTTGAATACCGTTTACATATGCTTCGCTTCTGCGTGCGAGCTTGGCAGGACAGGGTGTGTTTTTTGGCTCCTAACTTTTTTAGCTGGCTCCTAGATTCCAAGAAAATTTGTCAAACCCTGTATATATATCATTTGTATATTTATTTCTACAGATTTTCATAGATATGTGTATATATATATATACATATATATATATTTATCACTGGACTTTACACCCTTATTTTACTGGACTATTTATATGAGATTGCGGTGACACCTCCCCACTGTCATCTTGTTATATAATAATTTAGTCTCAACTTATGGTATATCTAAATTACACAGTTAAACAGGTCCACCTCCGTAGTTGTCCCCCTTGGTCTTCGTGGGAGGTTTTCTCCGCGGTCGGCTGCAACTTCCGAGCGATTTGGTGCTCTCTTTATAGGTAAGCTACACAGCGTTTGTTCCCCTAAGTAATGTCTTTTTATATATTGCTGATACTCCAATATTTGTTTGCTGACATTTGATTGGCCTATGTATGTTCATGATCTGTATATATAGCCCCTTATGCTAACAACTATGTATCATTTTTAGAATTCTCCTGACGAAGCAACCCAGTTGCGAAATTAGTTGAGATTCCGTGTTGCTTGACCTCCCTCTTCACCGTGATCCTCTATCTGGGGACCATCATAGCTCGGTGACCTGTATGGTTGGTCTCGCAATAGGTGGAGGGGAGGACAGATTCCAGTAGACAGAAAAGAGGGGCGGATGCAGCCAGGTGGAGGGGAGGACAGATTCAAGCAGACAGAAGAGAGGGGCGGATGCAGCCAGGTGGAGGGGAGGACAGATTCACATAGACAGAAGAGAGGGGCGGATGCAGCAAGGTGGAGGGGAGGACAGATTCAAGTAGACAGAAGAGAGGGGCGGATGCAGCCAGGTGGAAGGGAGGACAGATTCAAGTAGACAGAAGAGAGGGGCGGATGCAGCCAGGTGGAAGGGAGGACAGATTCAAGTAGACAGAAGAGAGGGGCGGATGCAGCCAGGTGGAGCTGGTTGATGGAGGAGAAGGGGAGACAGAGCCAGGAGGAGGGGGGTGGAGCCAGGTGGAAAGAAGAGAGGGGGAATGCAGCCAGGGGGAGGGGGGACAGATTTGAGAGGAGGAGGGATGAGCCAGGTGGACAGAAGAGAGGGGGGATGCAGCCAGGTGGAGGGGGTGGATGGAGGAGAAGGGAGGACAGAGCTGGGAGGAGAGGGGGGATGGAGCCAGGTGGACAGAAGAGAATGGGGAACAGAGCCACATAGAAGGGTCACACACCAGTGATAAGGTCAAGTAATAAGGTCACCCCTGAGCTCCCTCCCGCCTGCCCACCTGACATGTTCTTACCCTGAGCAGCGAAGGTGCTGCCAGCAGTGAGTATGGCCAGGGCAGGTAGGAAACACTTTGGATGACATATCCCAGCCTGAGCCCCCAGCTGGCAATCTCCAGCTCCTTCCTCATCATACAGAGACCCACACAGCTCTCTTTGTCTCTTCTTTGAAAAAGGAGCCAATCGGGCTCCATCAGGCAGAGGCGGGGAGCAGCTGAACGGTGCTGCCCATATGGTGATGTCGGCATCAGAGTGTCCCTCCAGACATACATGCTATTATAAGCACGGCATCCTTATTAGAGCCGGTTCACACAGGGGCGGCACGACTTCGGGGGCAACTCGGCCAGGCGACATGAAGACGACATCTAAGGCGACTTGCAAAATGACTTCTGTATAGAAGTCAATGCAGGTCGCCCCGAGTCGCCCCCGAAGTAGTACAAGAACCTTTTTCTAAGTCGGAGTGACTTGCGCCGCTCCTATTAGAACGGTTCTATTCACTGCAATGGGACGCGACTTGTCAGGCGGCTGCGTCGCCTGACGAGTCGCCCCAGTGTGAACCGGGTCTCAGCGGCAGTGTTTTCCGACGGCTGAGGCCGCCCGAGTGCTGCTAAAGCACTTGTGCTCCTAATAAGGATACTCTGTTGAAACAGACCAAAGGGTAGGGACCATGCAAATAGATAGCCAAAGTTTTTCCAGGCATGTACATAAAGAACCCATGAGTGATTCCCTCACAAAGCTACATTCTGATCCATACTTCTCCAGTTGTCGTCTCGTCTCTACAAAGTGGTCATCAATTGAGTGTGCAAAGGGGTGCAGGGCCTTCTAGAGGGGATGAACAACTTGTGGAGGTAACCCAGGTGTGGAGGTCCCTTCATAGTGTACAGGTTGTGATGAGTGGGTTAAAGACTTTGGGTGGCACTGATAGATGGCACTGATAAGCATCACTAATGGCACTGGCAGGCATTGCTGATTGGCATCTGCCTGGGCAAGGCTTGGCATATCCCTGGTGGTCCAGGGTGGCATACCTGGTGGGTGTCCTTTGTGGGCATCCCTGGTGGTACTGGCAGCATCCCTGGTGGTCCTGGGCAGACATCCGTGGGGGGGGGGGGGACTGCGCTAATAAACAATCAGCACAGACCGCCCACCTTGTCAGGAGAGCCACCGATCGGCTCTCCGGGGGGCAAATGCTGCAAAATGCACAGTAAAAAACACGAAAAACCCACAAAACGCCCACATGTCCCATAAGCCATTTAAATGCATGTCACAGGAAAAACGAGCCACAAAACGTTCGCTCCCACTATGCTGGATGTGAATGGGGCCTGATAGTGAAATTGGTGCGATAACACAAGAACAATGAGGCTCCATTCACATCTGTGCGTTTCTTTGCATTTCAGAAATGCGCTGCACCAAAAATTGCAGTAAGTAAAACGCACCAAGCTCTGCTCTAAAAAAAAGTTCTGAAGGTTCTTTAGGGGGGTTTGATGTATGCAAGGCAGCCCATTTAGGGGGAGGGGCTGCCTATGTGTGATGAGCGAAAATGCTCCAAAATGCAAAAAAAAAAAAAGACGTATGTGGGAATGTTCCCGCTATGCAGAGTTGTGAATGTGGCTTGACAGCTGAGTGTGCCTGTCCACTCCCTCCTATGTACTTATATAAAGAGCGCCATACACTATGCAATCTGATTGTATATATAGGGCCAGATTCATAAAGAGCGGCGTACATTTGTGCGGGCGTATCGCAGCTCATTTGCGCCACGCCGATGTAACTCGAACGAACGGCGGCATGCGCGCGCATGCTCAGAATCACGTCGCAAATACTCCCTAAGATACGTCGGCTCAATGCTTTCGACGTGAACGTAACCTACGCACAGCCCCATTCACGTACGACTTACGCAAACGACGTAAAATCCGACGTCCATACCTTTGCATGGGCTGCGCCTCCTTTTTGGTGGAATAACTATACGCCGGACGTACTCCTTACGTAAACGGCGTAGCTTACTGCGACGGGCGTACGTACGTTCATGAATCGGCGTATCTTGCTCATTTACATATTCGGCGCGTAAATCAACGTAAGCGCCCCTAGCAGCCAGCGTAAATATGCACCCAAGATACGACGGTGTAGGAGACTTACGTCGGTCGTATCTTGGCAACATTCAGGCGTATCTCATTTTAAGAATGAGCGCATAGATATGACGGCGCACATTCGGACTTACGACGGCGTATCTACTGATACGTCGGCGTAAGTCTCTGTGAATCTGGGCCTGTGTATTTAGTAAGAAGGGTGATCACTGATTGATTTCCTCTTATTTAAAAAACATGCAGCTGGGAGTGGGAGGGTGGATGATGCAGGGTGTGTGCTAATGAGGTCAGCTGGTCAACTCCTTCCTGTGTCATAACCTATAGTCTGTAAGGAAGTAAGACAGAAGCAATAGATACGTTTGTAAACATGGATGGGAGGACAGTAAGGTACGTGTCTGTAGATTTTATGGAAAGCTTTGATATTTTTTGCAAAAAAAGTACATGAATGCTATATTGGTACATAGGGGAGCTGGAAGTTAGAGGGGGGAAAAAGGTGAACTTAGCCTTTAAATTTATTACGGTGATGTTTATTATTCTCACATATTATTTGTATCTGAAGTCATGCCTTTCTTAGGATCCCATGTGATTATAGTCTGACACAGAGTAAGCTGCTTTTATTTGTATATTTGCTTAAAGCCGCGTGTGCTGACAATCAAAGTCTAAAGGTTTTTTGATGAAACTGAATTCCTACCAATACACCTTTATTAACCACTTACCACTGGACCGAAATAGTCAGATGGGACAAGTACCATGTGATCCCTGAGACCAATCACAGCTATCACACATGTAAACAAAGGCTGCATGCTGCCATCGGAACTGACTGCTAACTGGTTATCATGACAATACTGAGGGCCAGATCCTCAAAGAAGTTACGCTGGCGTATCTATTGATACGCCGCGTAATTTCTACTTTGCTCCAGCCTATCTTTGTTTTGTATCCGCAAAACAAGATACGCCTGAAGCTGGGCTCGATCCGACTGGCGTACGTCTTAGTACGCCGTCCCATCTAAGGTGCATATTTACGCTGGCCGCTAGGTGGCGTTTCCGTCGAGTTTCCGTGTCGAGTATGCAAATTAGCTAGATACGGCGATCCACGAACGTACGTCCGGCCGGCGCATTTTTTTACATCGTTTCCGTAAGGCTTTTTTTTCGGCGTATAGTTACCCCTGCTATATGAGGCGTATCCTGTGTTAAGTATGGCCATCGTTCCCGCGTCAAATTTTTAATTTTTTACGTCGTTTGCGTAAGTCGTTCGCGAATAGGGCTTTGCATAGAATGACGTTCACGTCGTAAGCATTGGCTTGTTGCGGGTTAATTTCGAGCATGCCCACTGGGATACCCCCACGGACGTCGGGTCAAGACGTATTTACATCAAACACGCCCCCATCACATCCATTTGAATTGCGCGCCCTTACGCCGCCAAAGTTACACTACGCCGCCGTAACTTACGGTGCAAATTTTTGGAGGATAAGGAAAATACGCTGTAAGTTACGGCGGCATAGTGTATCAGAGATACGCTACACCGGCCGCAACAATGCGCCGCCGCCCAGAGGCGTTTCAGTTCGCATGAGTTGCGCTATACAAGTCATTCATTCATTTATTCAATGCACCAGGCTACGTGGATCTGGCCCTAAGTAGTTTGAGAGTAAAGGAAAAAAAAACGTCACCCCATGACACCCCAGTGTCACTATAGTGATAATTTATTGCTTTCTTTATTGATCAGAGACATTGATTGCTGTTCTGTTGACCCTGTATGGCAGTGCAGCAGCAATTATCACTGATCAGTAGCCAGCCACTGCAGTAAAATGTCACTATAGTGGCACTGCTTTTGCTCTAGTGACAGTTTGTAAAAAAAAATTAGGGCTGTGGAAATTAAAGATTAATTCGTTGAATTAATCGTAAATTTTTTTGATCGGTACTAGGTAAATGATTCGTGAGCCGAACGGGTCACCATATGCGGATCGGCACACCACGTGATCTGCGGAGCTCCGCTATTGCCTCGGCCATAGGAAAGGCCATTGCTTCGGCCTAGCTCCCGGAGCGGCGGCCATCTTGGTCCACCCAGCGGTGGCCTAGGTGAGCCTTAAATTGGTCGTGAAAAACGTTCGTGTGTAGGTTCCAGAGCATTTTTCCCGACGAGAAAAACAGGCGTTAAAAATTTAGAACCTGCTCTATTTTTTCCTCGTAGTTTTTCACGTCGTGAAAAATGGTCGTGTGTAGGCTTTGACGAAGGGGGAAAAAACGTGCATGCTCAGAAGTAAGTTCTGAGACTGATAAATTAGCATAAGCAGCCCAAAGGGTGGCGCCATTCTTCGAATGGAACTTCCCCTTATAGTGCCGTCGTACGCGTTGTACGTCACCACGCTTTGCTTGAGCATTTTTTATCACGATCGTGTGTATGAAAGGCAGGCTTGAGAGGAATCACGTCGAGAAAAACTTAGTTTTTTTCAAATGACATGAAAAACGGTCATGTGTACGCGGCATTGTTCTCCTCTCCAAACCTGGAACAAAGTAATTGTTTATAGTAAAACGTTTGCTTGCTTTTTTCTGCACGGATGCTCAATTCTGGATCAAACTTGAGATAAGCATTGTACAGGGGGTCAAGCAGGGCACATTATGGGGTACAAAGCAGGGCACTTTACAAAGGATCAGGGTACATGGGATCAGAGAACCTTACATGGGTTCAGAGCACAAGGGATCAGATCACATGGATCGGGGCACATGGGATCAGAGCACATGGGATCAAAGAACACTGGATCAGGGCACATGGAATCAGAGTACATGAGTCGGGACACATGGGATCAAGGCACATGGATTAGAGAACATGGGATCAGGGCACGTGGACCGAAGCACATGGTGAATCTCCCTATAAAAAACTCAGTTGTATCTGGAAGTGACAGTGCGCTTATCCTTTTTGCCCCTTTTGCCCTACCCTATCCCTCCCTTACCTCAATCCAACGACCTCTGACATTTTTTAAACATCCAGTGGCGCAAGTCTCAATATCCTGCCAATGCCTGTGCATTGAAGCCCCATAGACATCTATAGAGTTGTGTTCTAAGGTTGGAGACAAAGTGAGACGGTCCCATAGGAGTCTATAGGGCTATAGCATGCATGCGATGCCAATGGATGTAAACAAACACTGGAAGTCACTGGGCCAGATTCTCAGAAGAGTTACGACAGTGTATCTCAGGAAACACGGTTGTATCTCTGTTTTTGGCCCCGGGTATCTATGCGTATGATTCCTAGAATCATTTTCGCATTGATAGATACGGCGTAGATCCGACAGGTGTAAGTCACTTACACCGTCGGATCTTAGATGTAATTCGACGCTGGCCGCTAGGTGGCGTTTACGTTCAGTTCTCATTTGACTATGCAAATGAGCCTGATACGCCGATTCCCGATTGAATTTGCGCCGCGTCGTCGTCGTTTCCGTAAGCGTAAGGTTACCCCTGCTATATGAGGGGTAACCTTACGCCAGTCCGCCATATGCCATGTTAAGTATGGCGTCGGGTCAGCGTCGTCTTTTTCCGTCGGTTACGTCGTTTTACTAAGTCGTCCGCGAATACGACTTTACGTCAATGACGCTCACGTCGGCGTCATTGACGTTTTGCGTCGTGAGCTGGAGCATGCGCACTGGGCTATTTTTCCGCATGCGCAGTTCGATCGGCGCGGGGGCGCGCTTAATTTGAATACAAGCCGCCCCCTTTGAATTACGCGGCCATACGCCGGGCCATTTACACTACGCCGCCGCAAATTAAGGAGCAAGTGCTTGGAGAATACGGCACTTGCTCCAGTAAGTTGCGGTAGCGTGGTGTAAATGGCTTACACTACGCCGCCGCCGATTCTATGAGAATCTGGCCCACTGTCATTAGATTGAGGTAAGTGAGCATCTGTGGAGGGGGAGGGTGGGTAAGGTTAGATCAGGACAAATCCCGTTTGCTACACATAGAAAGGAGGATCTGTGACTTGCGCCAAATCCTAATGTGTCCTCCAGTGCAACTAACGTTCTAGACCAGTGGTCTCCAAACTGTGACTCGAGTCAAATCCTAAAGTCTCCTTTGCAGCCGATGTTCTACCAGTGGTCTCCAAACTTTGCTTGCCTTTATCTGGGCCTTGGAGCACTATTCTTCCCATTGATACAAGGCACTATTGCTCCCACCGACACCAACAATGGGGAATAATTCCTGCTAGTAACAATGGGGCATTATTTCTCCCACTGACACCAATGATGGGAAACTATTTCCCCCACTGACGGGCAATATTCCTGTCACTGATGGGACACTATTGCTTCCACTGACACCAATGAAGGGCACTATTCCTGCCACTAATGCCAATGATGGGACACTATTCCTCCCACTGATAACAATGATCACTCATTCACCAAAAAAAGTGTAAAAAAATAAATAAAAACAGTACACCATTTTTTTCGTTATTAACTATAATGGCCTTGTTCATTATTAGGTGAACAAGGCCATTATGTCTCAAACACGTTAACATTTGCTGTACCTATTTGTCTTTTATGAAGCATCAATACATTTGGATATTTTTAATGCCCCGTACACACGATCTGAATATCATACGACAGATCGTATGACTTTTTTTTGCTTAATAGTTGCAAGTAGAAATTGAATGGGTTACTAAAGTCACAAAAATTCTCGTACGGTGGCCCGGTGGCCATCGCGGCCGCCGGGTACGCGCATCGGGTTCCCAGTAACGCGACACGCGCACGCCCCCTATTGGCTCTGCAAGATGAGGACGTCATATGACGTCCTCTCAGAACAACAGAGCTATCGCGCCGTCTATTGACGGGAGCCAGTAGTAAACTGGTTAAAGATACAGTACTGGGTCTGTGTGATCTTCATATGCCAACAGGAGGTGCCTTCTTACTAGCTGCTGAACAGGAAATAAGGGGACATCTCCCCAAAGGAACCTTATCACAAAACAATAGCATGGACTCTCACCCTTTGAACAGGACCCTCACAACTCCCACTCATGACATGTTAGTATTCTGGTCCCTCAGAAACTAATTAGACCTCAATTGTCTACAACTTCCTCCAACAGCAGGTGGTGGACATCGCGGTCCTTCAAACACGGTTATTGCATCGTCATACAAAGAAGCCAAAACGCGTTTTCTGCTTTTTGTGTCAAGTCATGCTTTATTTACATTAGAAAAATCGTGTAAGCGCAAATTCTTGAAACAGAATACAAAATTAATTTGGCACCAAAAGATTAGCATTTTCCCGTAAAAGAAAACTATCGCCTTATTTGGTATTCGTAGACATACCTGATTGTGTTCAGCTTATCGTAACGAAGGTCAACGTTGATTAAGATTTTTTTTAAAACTCTCTATAATTTATATGTACACGGGGTAACCGTCTTATTACGTAAGCGGGCTCTGCTGCCTGTATAGGCACTCGAAGTAGGACTTTATAATCTTTTTTTCAGCTACTGTACACAATTGTCAAGCAAGTCATTTGGTAAACTCATAATGAAAATGACCTATTATAATCTACAACCATGATGATTTTTTAGAACCGAAAAAAAAAATCTCTCATTCAGGGGTAGACCTTTGCGTTTGGGACTTACGGAAATTTTCATCCCCCTGCTCATGTACCTAGTTTACTGCTTCTCCTGGAAGCTTTCACAGAAGTTAAAAGGAAATCTCCGGCATCCCCTGTCATGTTGATTGCGGTTAATATTTCATCTACCAGTCAAGGGTGCAGCAGAGGAAGAGGAATGTCATGGAAGGGGGTGCAATGTTTGTCTTATCACATCACTGGGGCAAGCAAGTGATTATAACAGCTGAACAGACCTTCCAACCGCCCATGGAAGTAATCAAGTGGCTGTACAAATCACTGCATTACAGGGAATCTCCGGCTTCACATTTGAATACCGGATGGCACCTGTAGCTGCAGGAATCATCCCAGTATAACCACTGAAAACCAAGAATGTCACATAGCGTCCTACGGTTGGCAAAAGGTTAAAATTAGTAGTGCAACGGATCACAGTTGATCCGTGATCCGAACGGGTCACCCCCTTCGGATCGGCACACACTGTGATCCTCGGATTGCCGCGGCTCCGGAGCTAGGCCGAAGCTGCGGCCTTTCCTAACGTTATGGCCGCGGCTTCGGCCTACCTCCGGAGCCGCGGCCATAACGTTAGGAAAGGCCACGGCTTCGGCCTAGCTCCGGAGCCGCGGCCATAACATTAGGAAAGGCAGCAGCTTTGGTCTGGCTCCGGAGCGGCGGCCATCTTGGTACACCCGGCGGCGGCCCTCCTCCTCTGTTTACACCCACAGAAGAGGAGGAGCCCGCACTCGTGGGACACACCGCTGGAAGTGTCTGTACTACCTGAGGGGGGGTGTCTTGCCTGAGGGGGGGGGTGTCTTGCCTGAGGGAGGGGTGTCTGTCGGTACTACCTGGGGGGGGGGGGTGTCTGTACTGATGCGGGTGTCTGCACCAAGGGGGTTCTTTACTGAGGGGGGACTATAGTTGGTGGGGGGGTGACACCATTTTTTTCTGCCCTGGGTGACACCAACCCTAGTGAAGCCACTGCAGTGGGTGAGATGTGTATATTACAGTGGGGGGGATGTGGATATTACAGTGGGGGGGATGTGGATATTACAGTGGGGGAGACTTTTTTTTTTGCCGATCCGAAAATGATTCGATCCGTGACTCCTGATCCGAGGAACGATCCGAACCGTGAGTTTTTTGATCCGTTGCACCCCTAGTTAAAATCCTAAGAAGACAAGAGTACAAAACTATTTTTGCTGTTGCCATATCTCATGCGGTATACTCAAGTATTTTCGATTTCAAATGGCAATTAGATCGATGCGTTTCGTAATGTTTTTGCTTCCTCAGGATCTATGCCCACTTACAAACATATGAGATGGCTCAACCAAATATAGGAGAAGGGGCATACGGAGAAAAACCAACATGTTAGAGCATCTCCAGTAATAGGGTTGGGAGTATCCACAATTCTGGTAGTCCTTATCAATAGTACTGTACAATACTATACCATAAAACACCATACTATGGCCACAGAAACTCAGAGGGACAGAGAAATATAAAAATCTTCTATATTCGACACCATGCATCATGTAATGTGAGGGACTCTCATGCTTGTTATACAGGTAGTGGATCTGATTGAATGTCTATATACAAGATTTTTGCGTTTCTCTTGTACATCTGGATTTCTTTGGGATGGTTTGGCCAGTACTAGTTGTGGATTATGAGGATTGCCAGAGTTATTACTGGAGATTCTCTAATATGTTGGTTTTGTTCCATCTGCCCTTTCTCCTACATTTGGTTGAGCCACATCATAGTCAGGACCGTCCTTGGGTGTTCAGGCGCCCTGTGCGAGCTAATCCTGTGGCGCCCCCCCTGCCAATGGCATTATTACTGTAACAGTGCATATTTTTAGCACTGATTACTGTAGTAATGTCACTGGTACCCCCAAAAGTGTCAAAAATGTCAGTTAGGGGTCCGATCTGTCCGCCGCAATGTTGCAGTCCCGCCAAAAAAATACTAGTAAAAAAAAAAAAAGACATAAATCTTTCCCGTAGTTAGTAGACACAATAACTTTTTCTTATGTTAAGTCCCTTATATCCTCCTCCCCTTCTGTGTGTAGGCTGGCTATAAAAAGTAAATACTTTCTTTTTATCTGAAAAAGTAGATGCATGCAGGGCCAGGGGCTCAGTGTGACTTACCTGTCGGTAGACGGTGCGGTTTTGCATTTAAAAATGGTGCCGCCCAGCTCATAGACACCACTGCGTTTTTGGGCTTTCCCGATTCCGAGCAGTGGTGGTGCCCCCAGTTGTACTCCTCCTTGTGTGTATGATGCATGCATATTCTTAGCCCCCAAAGTGCATAACTTTACATTTATCAACATTAAATCTCATTTGCCACATAGTCGCCCAATTAGACATAAGTGTTAGTACGCCGTCGTATCTAGGGTGCATATTTACGCTGGTCGCTAGGGGCACTTCCGTAGATTTCCGCGTAGAATATGTTAATGACCTAGATACGCCGATTCACGAACATACTTGCGCCTGCTGCGCCGTTTACGTAAGGCTTACGTCCGGCGTAACGTTACCCCTGCTATATGAGGCGCAGCCAATGTTAAAGTATGGACGTCGGAACAGCCGTCAAATTTTACGTAAGTGGTACGTGAATGGGGCTGTGCGTAGGTTACGTTCACGTCGAAAGCATTGAGCCGACGTATCTTGGGGAGTATATGCAACGTGACTCTGAGCATGCGCGCGCATGCGCGAATCGTTATTGAAAACATTTACATGGGGTCACGGCTACTTTGTATACAACACGCCCACTACCATCCACATTTGAATTAGGCGGGCTTACGCCTGCCTAGTTACACTAAGCCGGCGCAACGTACGGCGCCAAATCTTTGTGAATAATGGTCTGGGCACCCTATTTTACGTCGGCGTAGCTATATCGTAAAACACACCAGGAGGGGTGGGAGGTGGAGGTTCACCTTCCAGCAGGACAACAACCCTAAACACACAGCCAGAGCTACAATGGAATGGTTTAGAGGAGGGGTCTCCAAACTTTTCCAACAAAGGGACAGTTTTATGTCATTCAGACTTTAGAGGGCCGGATTATGGCCATTAGGGGTAGAAAATGTCCCAGACCCAGCATCAGTGAGGGTAAATATGGTTGGTGGTGAGTAGGAGGCGGTATAGTGCCCCATTTTTGGCATCGGTGGAAGAAATAGTGCCCCATTGTCTGTGTCAGTAAGGGGGGGAATAATGCCTCATATAATTTGGAAGAATAGTGCCGAAGGGCCAGATAAAGGCTAGCAAAGGCCCACATCTGGCCCTCGGGTCGCAGTTTGGAGACCTCTGGTTTAGATCAAAGCATATTCATGTGTTAGAATGGCTCAGTCAAAGTCCAGACCTAAATCCAATTGAGAATCTGTTACAAGACTTGAAAATTGCTGTTCACAGACGCTCTCCATCCAATCTGACAGCTTGAGATATTTTGCAAAGAAAAATGAGGAAAAATGTCCCTCTCTAGATGTGCAAAGCTGGTAGAGACATCCCCAAAAAGACTTGAAGCTGTAATTGCAGAGAAAGGAGGTTCTACAAAGTATTGACTCCGGGGGGCGCCATACAAATGTACCCCCCCACACACTTTTCACATATTTGTAAAATAGTTTGAAAACCATTCATCATTTTTCTTCCACTTCACAATTATGTGCCACTTTGTGTTGGTCTATCACATAAAATCCCAATAAAATACAAGGCACTGTATGTCTGTGTGAGGGCGAGGAAGCGAAAAAACATCAGGAAACGAGTTGATCCAATAATGCCATTTGGAATTGAAAAGACTTGTCGTGTATACTACATGAAATATAGCTGCCGATAAAAATCATGGGGCGCCGTACAGCGTAACAGACAGGAACAGTGTACCAAGCTGGCGGCTTCAGCGTCATGAACAAACCACTCATTCAGGCAAACAGAAAACCTATTAGGATAAGCCCTCAATGGATTTTTTATTTTATTTTTTTACACTTTTTTGAAACGCCCTGGGGGGGGGTAAAATGTCACAGGTCTTAAAAAAAAAAAAAACACAACAGCCACTCTGTCTCACTTTTGAGACAGATTGAGGGCCCAGATTCCTCAATCCTTTGTCTGCAGAGTAAATGAACAGGAAGCGCTTTGTATAGAGGCTCCCTATTCATTTACAAACTGAAATATTGTAAGCACCGGGAGGGCCACAGAGGGATTGGTACTAGTAACTGTGCCCACTCCTGCTGCTCTGGGCCCCCCTGTTGAATTTATGGGACCTGTGCCCTGTACAGGAACTGTTTTATGCTTCTGTATCTTATCAGGATTTTAACCACTTCCGGACCGCCCGCCATCGTTATACGTCGCTACTTTGAAGAGGATTACTGTTGTTATGGCAGCAGCTAGCTACCATAATCCCGGTACCCTCTTCAAGAGCGGGCGGTCCTCGTTTAGATAAAAGCGGCCTCTGCGACGGATACTTCGCAAGATCACTTTTAGCGGCGGCGGGAGAGGGCCCGCCGCTCTCCGGTGACCTTCGCTGCTTACCGGAGCCGCGATTTTATCCTCTTGCCGGCTGGGTATGGAGAAGAGTGAGGGGAAGATGGCCCCCACCCGTCTCCATATCACTGCGGGGCGGAAGCGACATCAAAACATCACTTCCGCCCAATGCTCTTAAAGGGGCATTTTTTTTTTAATGACATAAAAAAAATATATATATTGAATTTCAGTCTAAATATTGAGATCTGAGGTCTTTTTTAAGAGGACCTGTCATGCTTTTTTCTATTACAAGGGATGATTACATTTCTTGTAATAGGTATAAAAGTGACCCATATTTATTTATTTTAAGTATCAAAATAAAAAAATAAAAAAGTAAAATAAATAAGAAAATAAATAAATACATTTTAAAAGCGCCCTGTCCCGACAAGCTCGCCCGCAGAAGCGGACGCATACGTTAGCAGCGGCGTTTAAACCACACGTAAGGTATTGTCGCGATCGTTAGAGCGAGAGCAATAATTCTAGCCCTAGACCTCCTCTAACTCAAAACATGCAACCTGTAGAATTTTTTAAACGTCGCCTATGGAGATTTTTAAGGATAAAAGTTTGTTGCCATTCCACGAGCGGGCGCAACTTTGAAGCGTGACATGTTGGGTATCAATTTACTCGGCTCGACATTACCTTTCACAATATTAAAACAATTGGTCTAACTTTACTGTTGTCTTATTGTTTTCAAAAAAGTGCGCTTTTAAGACCGCTGCGCAAATACGGTGTGAGGTATATGCTCTAAAAATAAAAAAATAAAATGCATAATGGCGGCGATCAGCGATTTTTTTCGTGACTGCGACATTATGGCGGACACTTCGGACAATTTTGACACATTTTTGGGACCATTGTCATTTTCACAGCAAAAAATGCATTTAAAATGCATCGTTTTTTGTGAAAATGACAATTGCAGTTTGGGAGTTAACCACAAGGGGGCGCTGAAGGGGTTATGTGTGACCTCATGTGTGTTTACAACTGTAGGGGGGTGTGGCTGTAGGTGTGACGTCATCGATTATGTCCCCCCTATAAAAGGGATCACTCGATCGATGACGGTGCCACAGTGAAGAACGGGGAAGCCGTGTTTACATACAGCTCTCCCCGTTCTTCAGCTCCGGGGACCGATCGCGGGTCACGGGAGCGCGCCCGCGACCCACGTGCTGGGTACTAGTACAGGAGGTACTTGTGCCCAGCCGTGCCATTCTGCCGACGTATATGTGCAGGAGGCGGTCCTTAAGTGGTTAACCACTTCCTATTCCGGCACTTCTCTCCTACAGGTAAAAAAAATGTGTTTGCTAGAAAATTACTCAGAACCCCCAAACATTAGATATGTTTTTTTTTACCAGACACCCTAGGGAATAAAATGGCGGTCATTGCAGCTTTTTATCTCGCACGGTATTTGTGCAATAATTTTTCAAACGCCTTTTTTTTTAGGTTTCATGAATTAAAAAAATAACAAAACAGTAAAGTTTGCCCAATTTTTGGGGATAATGTGAAAGATAATGGTACGCTGAGTAAATAGATACCGAACATGTCACGCTTTAAAATTGCGCTCACTCATGGAATGGCGCCAAACTTCGGTACTTAAAAATCTCTTTAATTTTTTTTTACAGGTTGCCAGTTTAGAGTTACTGGAGGTCTAGTGCTAGAATTGTTACACACGCTCCAACAATCGCGGCGATACCTCACATGTGTGGTTTGAATGGCGTTTACATATGTGGGCAGGACTTATGTGTGTGTTCGCTTCTGGTCGCGAGCTACCGGGGACAGAGGCGTTTTAATTTTTTTTTTTTTTATACATTTTTTTTTCCTTTTTACAATTTTTTGATCGCTTTTTTTCCTATTACAAGGAATGTAAACATCCCTTGTAGGAATGGATAGTGGCAGGTCCTCTTTGTGGAGAGATGCGGGGGTCACATCTCTCCTCCAGGCTTGAAAGCATGAGATCGGGAAAAAAAAAAAAAAATTCACTGATCTCATGCTGACAGCCGTGATCGCGGCTTTGTTTACTTCCGGGAACAAGGGCGTGACGTTATAACTTCGCGCTCGGGCCTCAGTCGGTCACAGAGATGACCATCTTGTCACCAGAATTCTCCATCTTTGTCAGCCAGCACCGGACGGTTCTTTCTCCGGGTCTCCGATGGCACGGGAGAGCCCGGAGAAGTACCGGATGGCGGCGGGAGGGGTGTCCCCTCCCATCGCCTACAAGAACGATCAAGCAGCGGAACTGCCGCTATGATCGTTCTTATCGTGCACAGAATCGCTGAAAAGGATATCCGAAGGACGTCATAGGACGGTGTGTGGTAGGGAAGTGGTTAAAGAGACCCTGTTGCTTTTTTTTTGTGAGCTGGCGCCATCTGGTGGTGAGCCGTTGGTATTACAAGTTATTACCACCAGATGTGAGCTGGCGCCATCTGGTGGTGGCCGTTGGTATTACAAGTTAAGCATTACAAGTTAAACAGCAATCCAAATGTTATTTTTCACTATTTTCACTGCCATCTTCTTCCCTCTAATTAGAACCCCCAAACATTATATATATTTTTTATCCCAACACCCTAGAGAATAAAATGGCGATCGTTGCAATACTTTCTGTCACGCCGTATTTGCGCAGCGGTCTTACAAGCGCAATTTTTTGGGAAAAGATAACACTTTTTTTAATAAAAAAATAAGACAACAGTAAAGTTATCCCCATTTTTTTTTATATTATGAAAGATAATGTTACGCCGAGTAAATTGATACCCAACATGTCACGCTTCAAAATTGCGTCCGCTCGTGGAATGCCGACAAACTTTTACCCTTTAAAATCTTCATAGGCGACGTTTAAAAAACTCTACAGGTTGCATGTTTTGAGTTACAGAGGAGGTCTATGGATAGAATTATTTCTCTCGCTCTACCAATCGCGGTGATACCTCACATGTGTGGTTTGAACACCGTTTACATATGCGGGCGCTGCTCACGTATGTGTTCGCTTCTGCGCGCAAGCTTGGCAGGACGGGGCGCGTTTTCTGGCTCCTAACTTTTTTAGCTGGCTCCTAGATTCCAAGCAAATTTGTCAAACCCTGCTGTAGGATCATATCATATTTTACTTGACAAGATTTTATACTTTCTTTCAATATACCAAAGCTTGTCAATGAGGCAAAAGTGGAAAAAATTGGGCGCCAATTTTGTCAGATTCCCTTAAAGGGATACTCCACTCAGTGCAGTACAGCGAGTCCCATTTATATTTTACTTCGATACTCCATTTTCTTAAGTGCTATATATACTCCAAAAACTTGGCATTGGGTTGAATCTGCTGGGACACCATACAACCAAAGCCCTGGAACCAGGCGAAATGTTCTGGGTTGGGTGTTCCTGGGAAATGCCATCGGTAAGAGATGGTAGGACATGCCCAGGACCTACTACAGATGCCTCCATTGTAATTTTTGCTTTAAAACAAGGATAGAGAGCATAACATTTTCAAAATAAAGTAGAACTATTCTGTTGGATATCGGTAGTTTCCTCTCACAACGGGGTGGAGGTCCTTTGGGGCAATGAATGGGCCCATCGTGGTTGACCGGTTCACCGATCCATCTCCTCATTTGTTATCTTCTTTAGCTGTTATGCGATTGTCCTGCTCTGATGATTGTTATTCGTGAGATCTATCCTCCACTAGTTGCGTGATGTTTACTGGCTTCTTATGCACAGTATTGCTGGGTCGTAGTACTTTTCTTGTATGGTCAGGGAGGGTACAACTCCACAGGAGAAGAGGGGGGGGGGGAAGAGAGGTTGACTACTACCTACTTGAAGGTTGTTTTTGTATGTTTGTATCTGTATTTTTGCCTTCATATAAATATTCAATAAAACAGAATTTGCAAAAGAAAAAAAAAGGGGGGGGGGCATCCTTCGACTCCAAATGTGGTCAATCAGTGCAACAAGAAATGTAAGCGATCGGAGGATGAGGCCTAAAACGTCCTCACCTGCCATTATAACAAGACACCCCCCCCAAAAAAAAAACATTAGCACCAAAAAATGAGAGCCAACAAAAATTGGCCGATCTAACCAGGACAAACACAAGAAGAATGGGCTTTTTAGGAATGCCCGATTTACCTCTTTACGCCACGGGGTCTCCGAATGTTATAAACAAAGAGCCGTTTACTGTCCTTTAGATTTTGAGGGGGTTGGACAGTGCGAGTAGAACGTGTCCTGGTGTCCATGGGAGCAAACAATGAGCCATCGTTGGTTTTAGTGGGAGGAATAGTGTCCTATTGATGGTATCAGGGGATGGAATAGTGTCCCTATTTCAATGGGGGGGGGGGGGATATTGCCCCACCGTTGGTATCAGGGGGAGGAATAGTGTCCCACCACTGCTTTTAGTGCGGGGGGGGGGGGGAATAGTGCCCCATTGTTGACATCAGGGGGAGGAACAGTGCCCCATCACTTGTGGGAGGAATAATACTCCATTGTTGGTTTTAGTGGGAGAAATAGTGTCCTATTGCTGGTATCAGGGGATGTAATAGTGTCCCCTAATTGGTGTCAGTGGGAAGAATAGTGCTCCATCAATGGGGGGGAATATTGTCCCACTGTTGGTACCACTTGCGTCAGTGGGCGGAATAGTACTCCATTGTTGGTGTCATTAGCAGGAATTATGCCCTACTGTTGGTGTCAGAGGTAGGAATAGTGCCTGGTATCGGTGGATGGAATAGGGCCATACAATAGCAAGCAAAGGGCCACGGTTTGAAGTCCACACTGCCTAAATGCCAACACACACTATTAGCTGGATTCAGGTAGATGCGTGTATTTTTACGGCGGTGTAGCGTATCGTATTTACGCTACGCCTCTGTAAGTCAGAGAGGCAAGTGCTGTATTCACAAAGCACTTGCCTCCTAAGTTACGGCGGCGTAGCGTAAATGGGGCCGGCGTAAGCGCGCCTAATTCAAATGAGGATGAGGGGGGCATGTTTTATGTAAATGGGTGGTGACCCGACGTGATTGACGTTTTTTTACGAACGGCGCATGCACATATCCCAGTGTGCATTGCTCCAAAGTACGCCGCAAGGACGTATTGGTTTAGACGTGAACATAAATAACGTCCAGCCCCATTCACGGACGACTTACGCAAACGACGTAAAATTTAAAATTTCGACGCGGGAACGACGGCCATACTTAACATTCACTAGGCCAGCTATTTGTTCGACTAACTTTACGCCGGAAAAAGCCATACGTAAACGACATAAAAAAAAAAAAAAAAAAAAAAAAAAAAAAACCACATTTCCGACACATGTTGGGAAAGTAACGCTCACATTGATTGTGCTCTCAACCAAGCTCTCAAACCATCAAATGGCTGGTGTCATAACTGGATTACATGTGCAGCATTATGGCAGTCGAAGATCAGAGGCCAAGATGGCCGCTTCCTTGGCTAAAAACAATAGGAGGGTTTAGTTCCGATTTAAGGGAAAAAAAGGAGGTAATTGTGAGGGCGTAAAAATGTAACTGGGGAGGAAGGGTCGGAAAGCACATTTCCGACACATGTTGGGAAAGTAACGCTCACATTGGTTGTGCTCTCAACCTCTGAACGCGGGGCGTAAAAATGTAACTGGGGAGGAAGGGTCGGAAAGCACATTTCCGACACGTTGGGAAAGTAACGCTCACATTGGTTGTGCTCTCAACCTCTGAACGCGGGGCGTAAAAATGTAACTGGGGAGGAAGGGTTCTTCGGGGGGTGGGGAATCCTGAAGATCTGCTTTAACAATCTCTAGTCCCTCACCAATGTGGCCACAACTGAGCTTCCACGGGTTGACTTTTCTGCATTTGTTAAGGCTGCAATTAATGAAAAGATCGTACTCAGGCCCGACGAATAAAAAAATAAATTTCCCCAGTAGTCTCTGGTAGTTTTTTTTTTTTCCAGACACGTACACTAAAGTACAAAGTTATTAAAAATTGTTCATAAACAAAATATTCATCCTCGGTTACGTCCCACAGACTGGAGTCCATCTTGATGCCTCACTGGCAAGCTCTCCGTTCGTCGTCAGTGGAACAGCTCCTACACATTCATGGCGGGAAGCTCCTCGCTATCCCGTGTTGGAGGATTTCTAGGCGACCGATAAAACGCTCCTTGAGTTCTATACTATGTTCATTCTATCTTGATTATCAATACCTGACTCACTGCTAAGGCTTTCTACTGACCCTGGGGCAGAAAGGGCTTCGTAGTCAAAGTGGATTTTCTTGTGTCTTTTCAGGTCGAAATTGTTAATGAAGCATTTCCCGCATGCCGAGCAAGAATACGGCTTCTCCCCGGTGTGGATCTTGTGGTGTCGGATAAGATGGGCGTTGGTGACGAAACATTTGCCGCAGTCGGGGCAGATGAAAGGCTTGACGCCCGTGTGAATCTTTCGATGGACCCCGAGATTGGACTTGGTGGTAAAATGCTTCCCGCACTCGGGGCAAGGGTGCGGCTTCTTGGCGAGGTCAACGGGCAGGCTCTTGAGGAACTCCGCGCGTTTGGAACCTGGCTTCGGCCGGTTCTCGTCGTGGATCTTCTCGTGTCTTTTCAGGTCGGAGTTGCTGATGAAACTTTTCCCACAGGCCATGCAGGAATGCGGCTTCTCCCCAGTGTGAATCTTCCAGTGCCTGATGAGGTGGGAGTTACTGATGAAGCGCTTGGTGCATTCAGAGCACCGAAAAGGGCGCTCACCGGTGTGGATCCTCTGGTGTAGAGACAAGTTGGAGTTGGTGGTAAACCGTTTGCCGCACACTGGACAGCAATAAGGCTTTTCTCCGGTGTGAGTCCTCTGGTGATGGGCCAGGTACGTGCAGGTGGTGAAGGACTTCTCACAGTCGGGGCACGAGTATGGTTTCTCTCCAGCGCGGCTCCTTTGGTGATTGAGGCGTTCAGAGCTCCGCTTGGTAGACTTCACATCACACTTGTACTGCTCATCTGCCGGTGGCTCCTGTTGGCTGTTGTTATTCTCTTCTTCTTCAGGAGAAATGCTGCCATACTCCGAATCTTCTGTGAGATCTTCACCATCCGACTCCTCCTCAATATAAGTATCATCTTGAGGCGAAGAAGACTTAGAGAGAGGAAGCTGGTCTTCGTCACAAGAGTCTTCTTCTTCCTCCTTTATATCTGTGGAGGCAAGACTAGGGTCATCCAGTGTGGAATATCCAGAGTGCAGATGGTGTTCTCCATCACTCCACTGGGGTTCCTCCTTAACAACGGTGGCTGGGAAAGCTACAGCAGTGTCTCCATCACACTCCGATGGCTCGACTTTAATTCCGGAACTATGTGACTGTGGAGGATCTTCCAGCTCCTCTTTGTACAATGTCAGCATTCCGGGGACATCCTCCACTGCACGGGACATACTTTGCCCTTCCAGTAAGGAGAGTTTAGCAGTCGACCAATTTACAACAAAGTTGTGAACTTCTTTCAGCCGAGGTTGGGTCCTCCATGCAACAAACCTGTTAGAAAGAAAGACATGGTGGTGAGAATGAGGAAGCCTGGAGGTAAATCAGGTTGTTAGTTAGAAAAGGGACTCTACAGGGCATTCTCCAGTTGAATAAGGTTGGAGGTGGAAGTGACCAAGACAAACCTAGAAAGTATTTTTTTCTTTTTTTCAGATAACATTGTAGAGCAGGGTCATCGTGGGCCGCATAGGCATTATGGCTGCCCTCAAAGGGCCAGTCGAACCTAAAAGAGTATATCAATTTATTCAGGGTTTTATTTCTCAGAGAATAGGTGCAGGAACTCAACCAGGCCTCCCCTCCCCCGCCAAACTGCACTGAACAATGGGTGTGTCCAAATTGCACAGTGGGAGCATTATAAAGGGGCAATAAATACCAAGAGTGCTATATTTACAGAATTCAGGAATGCTGTATATATAGGGTGCAGTTTCAGGAGTACCCTATGCACAGAGCGCAGGGTTCAGGGGTGCGCAACGTACAGAGCGCAGGGTTCAGGGGTGCGCAACGTACAGAGCGCAGGGTTTAGAAGTGCGCAACGTACAGAGCGCAGGGTTTAGAAGTGCGCTACGTACAGAGTGCAAGGTTTAATGGGTGCGCTGTGTACAGGTTGCAGGGTTTAGGGGTGTGCGGTGTACAGGTTGCAGGGTTCAGGAGTGCACTACATACAGAGCGCAGGGCTCAGAGGTGCGAGTGTACAGGGTAATGCCCTACATATAGAGTGCAGGGGTGCGCTATGTGCAGAGTGCAGGGGTGCGCTACGTGCAGAGTGCAGGGGTGTTCCCAACCCACCTGTGTGTGGGAGATGATGGCCACAGCATGTATACAGACCCATGAACTCAGCACAGGGGTGGTGGGAACCCTTCATAATGGACACAGCAGGTGTACAGACTCGGGAGCTCAACACAGGGATGGTGGAAACCCTGTAATGGACACAAGAGTACAGACCTGAGAACTAAGTACAGGAATGGTGGGAACCCCCTCATAATGGGCACAGCGGGTGTACAGACCTGGGAACTCAGCACAGGGATGGTGGAACCCCTCATAATGGGCACAGCGGGTGTACAGACCTGGGAACTCAGCACAGGGGTGGTGGGAACCCCTCATAATGGGCACAGCGGGTGTACAGACTCTGGAACTCAGCACAGGGATGGTGGAACCCCTCATAATGGGCACAGCAGGTGTCAGCTGACAGGTCCACTTTAATCACCTGCATCAGATGTGATGCCCGGCAGCGTCTGACACCACGTTCCAAGCCAACAAAATGGGTCACCCTTCTTGATGGCGGGTGGCCCAATCCATGACGGCAATCACTGGGTGGAGAAGCCAATCATCGGAGCCCTATGGAGGCCAAATAAAGCCTTTGATTACGGAGAACGCACAGCGCAGCCCATGAACGCCGCACCTTACACCGCCAACGCTCAACTCCGGGTGCCTCCCGCCTATATATATATATAATTTAACAAGATATGAGAAGATCATAATTATAAACAATAATAATAATATAAATAATAATAACCTCTTACTTCTGGGGGGTCATGTGACCAGGGGGGGAAGCTTACAACTTCATTACAAACCTCCTGATCACATGACTGACCCCCCCCAATACTGGCAGGCCCCTGGTTATAATACGGGTTCATCACACTAATAAAATCTCCCCAGCTCCTCCATGGTTACCTGCAGCCGCTATTAGGCACCACACACATCACCCTCTCCTCTCCTTCTTCCTGAGACAACAGGAAAGGAAGTTGTAGCGACACTTCCGGCCTGTGCGTTCCACAGTGCTTCTGCTTTGTGCGTTCCAAAGGCCGGATGGCGCCCGGCGCGTTCTTGCCCGCGATCACGGCTGCGAGGTTCCGCCTTAATGCTAGGGACGCTTCCAAGCGAGGAGTATAAGAAAGGCCGGATAGTGGATTGCAGAATGAATCAGAGATCGGGAGTCATATAGATTCTCTGAGCTCTTCTACGCAGAATCTTTATCTGTAAATGAATCCTCCACAGAGTCAGCTGAGGATCACTTCTTATAGTATTTAAAAAAAATATATATATAAAAAATACTTGTCTTCCCTAGTCAAAGCAGGAGATTATAAAATGTAATGAATCTTGACTAATAACATGCATTATCACCTTTTCATTGTCCAAAATTATTAAAATAGTAATACTAAAATTATTATTAGTAGCATTATTAGTACTGTATTAAAACTGAAATAAAATAATGCTATTAAATTATTATAAAAATATTGACAATGAATATAATAATAATATTGATTGGCTGGGAAGAGATCCAGAATAATAGTGGAGCGATATTATCAATGGGATCCCCAAGGTGTGGCTACTATGATTGGTTCCCACTATCCTTGCTTAGAAACATGAGTATAAACTAAGGTGGCTAGGCACACTCAAAACTCCAATGTGGCTGAGAAGACGGCCAGGACAATGATGGCCAATCCCCAATCCCCAAGGTGTGGATATTATTATGGGTTCCCACCATCCTTCCTCAGAAACATGCGTACAACCTATGGTGGACAGGCACACCCAAAACTCCAATGTGGCTGGGAAGAGGTCCTGAATAATGGTTGTGGGATCTTATCAATGGGATCCCAAGGTGTGGCTACTATGGTGGGTTCCCACCATCCTTCCTCAGAAACATGATTACAGCCTAACGTGGCCAGGCACACCCAAAGCGCTAGGAAGAGGTCCAGCACAAAGGTGCTGGAATCCTATCAATGGGATCCTTAAGGTGTGGCCACTTTGATTGGTTCCCACCATCCTTGCTTAAAAAAATGAGTACAGCCTAACGTGGCCAATCACACCCAAAACTCCAATGTGGCTGGGAAGAGGTCCAGCACAAAGGTGGTGGAATCCTTATCAATGGGATCCTTAAGGTGTGGCCACTTTGATGGGTTTCCACCATCCTTGCTAGGAAATATGAGTACAAACCTGAGGTGGCCAGGCGCACTTAAAACTCCAAATAAGCTGAGAAGAGGGTCAGGACAATGGTGGTGGGATCCCCAAGGTGTGGCTACTATGATGGGTTCCCACCACCCTTCCTCAGAAACATGAATACAATCTAAGGTGGCCGGGCACACCCAAACCGCCAATGTGGCCGGGAAGAGGTCCTGAATAATGGTTGTGGGATCTTATCAATGGGATCCCAAGGTGTGGCTACTATGGTGGGTTCCCACCATCCTTCCTCAGAAACATGATTACAGCCTAACGTGGCCAGGCACACCCAAAGCGCCAATGTGGCTAGGAAGAGGTCCAGCACAAAGGTGCTGGAATCCTATCAATGGGATCCTTAAGGTGTGGCCACTTTGATTGGTTCCCATCATCCTTGCTTAAAAAAATGAGTACAGCCTAACGTGGCCAATCACACCCAAAACTCCAATGTGGCTGGGAAGAGGTCCAGCACAAAGGTGGTGGAATCCTTATCAATGGGATCCTTAAGGTGTGGCCACTTTGATGGGTTTCCACCATTCTTGCTAGGAAATAGGAGTACAACCTAAGGTGGCCAGGCGCACTCAAAACTCCAATTAAGCTGAGAAGAGGGCCAGGACAATGGTGGTGGGATCCACAAGGTGTGGCTACTATGATGGGTTCCCACCATCCTTCCTCAGAAACATGAATACAACCTAAGGTGGCCAGGCACACCCAAACCGCCAATGTGGCTGGGAAGAGGTCCAGAATAGTGGTGGTGGGATCTTATCAATGGGATCCCAAGGTGTGGCTACTATGGTGGGTTCCCGCCATACTTGCTAAGAAACACGAGTACAACCTAAGGTGGCCAGGCACACCCAAAACGTGGCTGGGAAGAGATCCAGAATAATGGTGGTGGGATCTTTTCAATGGGATCCCCAAGGCATGGCTACTATGATCTTCCTTGCTAAGAAACACGAGTGCAACCTAAGGTGGCTGGGGACACCCAAAACTCCAATGTGGCTGGAAAGAGGTCCATAATAATGATTGTGGGACCTTATTAATGGGATCCCCAAAGTCTGGCTTTTATGATTGGTTCCCATCTTCCTTGCTAAGAAATATGACTACAACCTACCATGATCAGGCGTACCCAAAACTCCAATGTGACTGGGAAGAAGCCCTGAACAATGGTGGTGGGATCTTATCAATGGGATCCCCAAGGTGTGGCTACTATTATGGGTTCCCTTATTCCTTGCTAAGAAACATGACTACAACCTAACATGGCCATGCGCACCCAAAACTCCAATGTGCCTGGGAAGAGCCCCAGAACAATGGTGGTGGGATCTTATCAATGGGATCCCCAAGGTGTGGCTACTATGATGGGTTCCCGCCATACTTGCTAAGAAACACGAGTACAGCCTAACTTGGTCAATCACACCCAAAACTCCAATGTGGCTGGGAAGAGATCCAGAATAACGGTGGTGGGATCTTATCAATGGAATCCCCAGGGTTTGGCTGCTATGGTGGGTTCCCACCATCCTTGCTAAGAGACACGAGTACAACCTAACATGGTCAGGCGTACCCAAAACTCCAAATGTGGCTGGGAAGAGGCCCAGAACAATGGTGGTGGGATCCTATCAATGGGATCCCCAAGGTGTGGCTACTATGATGGGTTCCCTTATTCCTTGCTAAGAAACATGACTACAACCTAACATGGCCATGCGCACCCAAAACTCCAATGTGCCTGGGAAGAGGCCCAGAACAATAGTGGCGAGATCTTATCAATGGGATCCCCCAAGGCCTATAATATGTGACTCTAGTTGTAAATAAAAATACATTTTGGATGGCCTGCCCCTATACTGGCATACCCTGTACAAGAACGTCACTCAGGACAAGTGCTGACTTTAAATATTTTATTCACAAGCTTCACGAACATAGAAGAACAAATCAGTACAGGTGTACCATACATTCAATAAGTTATTTTTAAAATATTAGTTATTTATTTAGTTATTTAAGGGCAGCTCCACAAAAAAACAGCAAGTGGGGAACCAAAGTGAGGGAAGTGGTTATGATGTAGAATATATCTCCTCCGTGATACAAAAGTCCTCGATCCACTGCTACAGTGTTCCAGATCAATGAGCTGATGTCCCTTTATATCAAGGAGTCTGTATGAATCATATTCATTCATATTAATATTTTGCTGAGTTTTTTTAATGGGAAATTTTAATTTGGAGATTTTTTTGAATACATGAGAAGAATCTCAAGTCTACTGTATCACAACTTTTTGCCAACGCTGAAAATTAACCTTTGTGATAGAACCAAAAATATAAGTAGATTTGGCCAATTCAATAACAGTTGACAATGAAAGAGTTAAAGGCTGGATTTATGGATACAAGATAGTGTGGTCGCTAGATATAATTCTAGCGACCACAGGCAAAATTAGTTACATTAAGTGAGCTTCCTTGTGGTCATCCAGATCCAAAGGGGGTAAAGAAAACTCCTAAACTCAAAAACAGGTCCCTCTCAAAAATGGAATGTTCTCAAATTGAAACAGTAACTGTACTTTTACCAAAACCATATGTAACGTTTTTATAAACCCCTGGCAAAATTAAAAACCTCCCCATCCACAGATCTATACTTACCTTATGGCCTCCTCAATCCTTTGCCTCCTAGTAGAATATATTTAAACTCTAGCTTTCCGTAGACTTCTATGTGCCAGTCAACAGACCACTTCCTGTAAAGCCGCGTACACACGATCAGTCCATTCGATGAGAACGGTCTGATGGACCGTTGTCATCGGTTAACCGATGAAGCTGACTGATGGTCCGCCGTGCCTACACACCATTGGTTAAAAAAAACGATCGTATCAGAACACGGTGACGTAAAACACAACGACGTGCTGAAAAAAACTAAGTTCAATGCTTCCAAGCATGCGTCGACTTGATTCTGAGCATGCGTGGATTTTTAACCGATGGTTGTGCCTACTAACGATCGGTTTTGACCTATCGGTTAGGAATCCATCGGTTACATTTAAAGCAAGTTGGCTATTTTTTAACCGATGGTTAAATAACCTATGGGGCCCACACGCGATCGGTTTTGACCGATGAAAACAGTCCATCAGACCGTTGTCCTCTGTTTAACCTATCGTGTGTACGAGGCCTAACAGTTGATGGGCTGGCACTAAGAAGATAATGGTTGTCAAGAGGTGAAGAATTGAAGAGACCGCGACCAAGGTATTAGAGTAAGTACAGATATGTGTAAGGGGTAAGTGTGTGGGATCTTGTCAGGAGGCTGAAGAAGAACGAAACCCCCCCAGTTGTTAAAACCAATTTTTAAATTAAACCTTACAACCCAGTTCTCCTTCTAAGTAAGTTCTTTGTTGCCTTCTCAGGTCAATGGCGCGGCACCCATGAGAATTCCTTATGGAACGTTTGCCATCTTAAGTACAGGAGTTGGGTTTCTAACCCATGTGGATTACCTGGTTAAGTACATGGTAAAGGACTTCTTGTATAAGGCGTAGATGTAGTTTCTCGTACATGTGAACTCTCAAGTCCAGAGTAGGTGGCGAAACATTTTTCGCACAACGGTACAGTTTCTTTCCCATGCAAAACCCTCAAGCGGGTCACAAAATCATCCTTGGTGAAAAAAACAAATACCTCTTTCGGCACACTTGGATATGAAGGAAGGAACACACTGTGTCCAGGAAGCTACCACTTATGTTGTGTGGTTCAAAAACGTTTATTAAAAATGTCAAGAAGTACATCGAGCCAACATGTTTCGGGGGAGTGGACTCTTCTTCTTCAGGGCTGTTGCTGTAAGTTATTGGATGAGAGATTTGGGTGGTGGTTTGATGCCTCTGCATCCTTAGCCGGCACTTTCCTGAAATCCAGTAATCAATATATCCTTTTGAGAACCGCTGCCATCCAATAGTATGCAGCAACAGCCCTGAGAAAGGCAAAGTCGTTTCCCCGAAACTCGTTGGTTCCATTTGCATGTTGTTATTTTTAATAAAAGTCTTATGAACCACACAACATAAGTTGTAGTTTTCTGAACACTGGGCACTCCTTCCTTCATATCCAAGACTGTACACTGAGACGACCCTAAGGCTGTATCTAAAAAGTAGCAGCCCAAGTCTCCAGTCGGTCCTCTGCCTCCATCTACCATTGGACAAAACCTACAGGAAGAAATCTCTTCCACTCTGACCATAGATCACCCATCCAGGATTAGAGACTGATCCAGCCAGTCAAGCGTAGTCTCCCGCACAAACCAAATCATTTGACACACAGATATGGCTCCTCCCCCGTGTGGCATTTCCGATGTCTCCTGAGATGTGAGTTCCTAACAAAACGTTTCCCGCACTCCGAACAACAATACGGCTTCTCTCCGGTGTGAATGCGATAATGAAGTGTAAGATTGGAATGTGCAGCGAAGCGTTTTCCGCACTCCGAGCAAGGGTAGGGTTTCTCGCCGGTGTGAACCCGCCAGTGCTGCACCAAGCAGCTATAAGCCGGGAAAGATTTCCCACATTCCGAACAAGAGTAAGGATTTTCCCCTGTATGATTTCTCCAATGGACAACAAAAGAAGCTCGGCTGAGGAAACTCTTGCCGCACTCGGTGCAAGAATATGGCTTGACTCTGTCACCTATGTGGCTTTGCCGATGCCTAGTAAGGTGTGAGTTTCGGAGGAAGCATTTGCCGCACTCTGGGCAGGAATATGGTTTCACTCCCAAGTGTATCTTCCGGTGAAGTCCCAGATTGGAGTAAGTGGAGAAGAACTTGCCGCAATCAGGACAGGGGTAAGATGTTGTGGTCGTGTGGAGCATTTGTTGTGGAGTAAGGCCATCAGAGGTAGTAAAACAATAAGGCTCCTGTCTGGCATGAGACCTCTGATGGGCCACCAGGTCGGACCTGACCCTAAAATACTTATTGCATTCAAAACAAGCAAATGGTTTGTTGCAAGAACGAGACTCCTGGGTGTTTTGGCTTTGATCAAGGCATAAAGGAGGGTAAAAGACTGGTACATATTCCCCCTGATCCTGAGCAGTGGTAGAACGTGCATGGGAAGAAAATTCATTTTGGGTGTGATGGTCCTCCTTAAAATGAGCAGATAGGTATTGTGTATGTTCTGTTAGAGTGGCGATGTTAGACTGGAGGTGATGCTCTTGAATTAAGAGTGTCTCCACCTTACAATCAGCTAATGGAGACTGCGCATAGGTGGTAGTAGAGTCTACAGGGTGGAGAAAATGCTCCTCAACTAAGATTGTCTCCACCTTACAATCAGCTGATGTTGAGTGTGTATGGGTGGTTGTAGAGTCTACAGGGTGTAGGGAATGCTCTTCAACTAAGAGTGTCTCCACCTTACACCCAGCTGATGGAGATTGTGTATAGGTGGTTGTAGAGTCAACAGGGTGGAGGAAATGACCTTCAACTAAGGGTGTCTCCACCTTACAATCAGCTGATGGAGACTGTGTATAGGTGGTTGTAGAGTCAACAGGGTGGAGGAAATGCTCTTCAGCTAAGAGTGTCTCCACCATACAACCAGCTGATGCAGACTGTGTATGTGTGGTTGTTGACTGTACAGGGTGGAGGAAATGCTCTTCAAGCGGGAGAAGTTCTTCCTTAACTTGTGTAGACGTAATTGGAAATTGTCCTTGGTCTGCTTCACAAGAACTCAAAGTCTTGGGGATGTCATCCAGGGTATGGGTCATATTTTGCTGCACTGCTGAGGAGGACTGATCAGTTAGGGGATTGGTAACAATAACGGAATCATCGTTTGGACAGTTTGGTGATGGTGGATCTGTTGGAGAAAAAGACATCAGAGTGAGAGGAAGGAAACATCTAAATATATCAGGCCTCGTACACACGACCGAACATGTCCGCGGAAACTGGTCCGTCGGACCAGTTTCCGCGGACATGTTCGGTCGTGTGTAGGGCCGACCGGACAATTTTCCGGCCTACCGGACAGGTTTCCAGCGGACAAATGTTTCTTAGCATGCTAAGAAACATTTCAGCTGGAAGCCTGTCCGTCGGACATGTCCGCTGGCCCGAGAACCCGCGCATTGCGTCAAAGTGATTCGACGCATGCGTGGAAGCATTGAACTTCCGGGTTCGCGCACGTCGCCGCGTCATCGTCGTCGTCGCCACGTCACAGGGTCGTCACAGCGTCGTCACCGCGTATTCTGTCCGCGGGGAATTTGGTCTGATGGTGTGTACAGCCATCAGACCAAATGATCCCAGAGGACATGTCCGATTAAAACGGTCCGCGGACCGTTTTCATCGGACAGATCCGCTCGTCTGTACGAGGCCTCAGAGTTTATAAACTGAAGAAAGTTCTTGGCAGGAGGAACATTCCTGTACAGATAAAGGTGGTCTCAAATGCTATAGGATGAGCGAGGAGAAGACCTTGCCAACTGCATAAGACCCAAAGTCCCTCAAATCTTAACCCTACAAACTTCTTTCTTCCTGAAGGCCTGATATACTGTACGTGCCTGCAGATATGGTATAAAAACCCAACTCAGGCCGTAATATTTCAAAAATCTGAGAGACTTACACGCACTCAGATTAAATTAGCAATTTATATTCTCACTGACACTAAATAAACCATAACAGAGTATAATGCAAGGCTGTGGAGTCGGTAGATAAATGTTTAGACTCCTAAATGTTCTGACAATCTAAATTTAGTAGGAGTCGGAGTTGGAGTCGGTGCATTGTTTGCCGACTCCCACTCCAGGTACCCAAAATTTCCTCCGACTCCTCGACTCCAACTCCACAGCCCTGGTATAATGAACACATTTGCACTTTGCAGAAACATTATATTCTGACCCCACATCCTCTTACCCGGTGATGTAAGGGGCGGCTGATTCTCCATCATGACGTCCTTGTAGAGATCCTTGTGTCCTTCTATATACTCCCACTCCTCCATGGAGAAATAGACAGTGACATCCTGACACCTTATAGCAGTGTTTCTCAACCTTTTTCCAGTTGGGGCACCCTTAAAAAGTATTTTCAGTCTTGAGGCACCCCAGTCCAAGGCTTGGTTCACATTACGGTGTGTTGCAGAACACGCGCAAAATCGCGCTCATTCCTGACACACAGAATAATGCTCTGCTCTTTAGAGGTACCATTAATTCTTAATGGTACACCCACACATTGGAAAATGTGGGGTGCTTTTGCTGCAGTCCAATTAAAAAAAAAGAAGAAGGTTGGGGACTTGTTTCCCTGCATTTTTGTGGGTACAGAAGCCCATTGAAATGAATGGTCTGCACAGATGTGAACCAAGGGCTTGTTAACATGTCAAAGGGGCGGTAAAACCCACATGGTTGAGCCATTTTTACCACCCCCAACTTCTCTACCTTTAGCTGCAGAGGCAGCAGCTGGGGTGTTCACATGCTGTGGCTGCAACTGGAGGTATATCGAGGGTGAATGGGGGTGCACTGCAACTACCCCGCAACTGTGTGCATTGCCCGGTTGCGGTGCAGTGATGCTGCATTTACGGGCTTAAAACAGGTAGTAAAGAGGCAACATAATGCCTCTTTACGGCCTGTCAAATGCCTCTGAAAAGCGATCTGTGCATGGATTGCTTTTCAGAGAAGCAGCGGTCCTTGCTATCAAACAAGCCCTACAAAATCCATTGTCATGGTACAGGAATGGGGGGGGGGGGTCAGGATTAAAAGTAACATACATATAGACACAGGCTTACACATGCATACACATACATACCAGGGTTGCCAACTTTCAGTAAATTTACGAACAGTTTGTAAAATCCGTACTTTTTATATCTGTCCTTGAATGTCCATTGCGGACATGTAGGCTGCATGTCTGTAACTGACATTCATGGACAGATGCAAAAAGTATGGATTTTACAAACTGTTCGTAAATTTACTGAAAGTTGGCAACCCTGATACATACATACACATAAACACACACACACACACACACAGACACAGACACATACACACACATACAAACAGACAGACACATGTGTGCACACACACACACACACACACATACAGGCAGACAGTCTACATGCGCACACACACACACACACATATAGACAGACAGTCTACATGCGCACACACACACAGTCACATGTGCACACACATACAGACACAGTCACATGTGCACACACACATACAGACAGTCACATGTGCACACATACAGACAGTCACATGCGTGCGCACACACACAGACAGACAGTCACATGTGCACACACACACACACACACATACAGACAGTCACATGTGCACACACACACACACACAGACAGACACATGTGCACACACACACACACACACACACACAGACAGACAGTCACATGTGCACACACAGACAGTCACATGTGCACACACACACACACAGACAGACAGACACATGTGCACACACAGACAGACAGTCACATGTGCACACACACAGACAGTCACATGTACACACACACACACACAGACAGTCACATGTGCACACACACACACATACAGACAGACAGTCACATGCGCGCACACACACACAGACAGACAGTCACATGCGCACACACACACACAGACAGTCACATGTGCACACACACATACAGACAGGCAGTCACATGTGCACACACACACACACAGTCACATGTGCACACACACATACATACATACATACATACAGTCACATGTGCACACACACACACACACATACAGACAGTCACATGTGCACACACACATACATACATACAGTCACATGTGCACACACACACATACAGACAGTCACATGTGCACACACACATACATACATACAGTCACATGTGCACACACACATACAGACAGTCACATGTGCACACACACACATACAGACAGTCACATGTGCACACACACATACATACATACAGTCACATGTGCACACACACACACACATACAGACAGTCACATGTGCACACACACATACATACATACAGTCACATGTGCACACACACATACATACATACAGTCACATGTGCACACACACATACAGACAGTCACATGTGCACACACACACATACAGACAGTCACATGTGCACACACACACAGACAGACAGTCACATGTGCACACACACACATACAGTCACATGCACGCACACACACACATACAGACAGTCACATGTGCACACACAGACAGACAGTCACATGTGCACACACACACATACAGTCACATGCACGCACACACACACATACAGACAGTCACATGTGCACACACACAGACACATGTATAAAGCCATTTTAAAAAAAAATAATGTAGCTTCTAGCTCAGTACCTTTCCAGATTTCTCTTTAGCCGGGTACTGCACTCTAGGGGGAAGCAGAGAGCACAGCACACTCCTCTGCACTTTACTTTTTTTTACTCATTTTTGAAGCCGACAGAGCTTCTCACAGTTCGGCAGGAGAGCTCATCTGACAGCCTTCTCTCCACTGACCCCCGCGGCACACCTGAGAGCCTCTGACGGCACACCAGTGTGCCGCGGCACACTGGTTGACAAAGGCTGCCTTATAGGAACCTGACACACACAATGATACCGTCACCATCCAGACACACCCCTTGTCTGTTACTGGATAATGTCCCAGAATTCCCGGCACCGCTCACCTCTCCTGTCAGCAGCTCTATGATCTTCTGGGTGACTTCTAGGATCTTCTTGTCGATGTTTCCCTCAGGTGGCAAGGAGAGAGTTGGTAGTTTATTGGCTTTTTTCTTTATGGGTCCATAATTCTATGCAGAAAGATACAATATACATCATACAGAAACAATCCCCATATTACTCCTCACCTAGACAAGAGTGATGTTATGTGACCTCCCAGAATGCTCCTCACCTCTCTGGTCAGGTCTGTGTTTTATTAATAGAGATAAGAGTGATGTCATGTGACCTCCCAGAATCCTCCTCAACTCTCTGGTCAGGTCTGTGTTTAATTAATAGAGATACGAGTGATGTCATGTGACCTCCCAGAATCCTCCTCACCTCTCCGGTCAGCTCTGTATTTTATTAATAGAGATAAGAGTGATGTCATGTGACCTCCCAGAATCCTCCTCACCACTCAGGTCAGCTCTGTATTTTATTAATAGAGATAGGAGTGATGTCATGTGACCTCCCAGAATCCTCCTCACCTCTCCGGTCAGGTCTGTGTTTTATTATTAGAGATAAGAGTGATGTCATGTGACCTCCCAGAATCCTCCTCACCTCTCCGGTCAGGTCTGTGTTTTATTAATAGAGATAAGAGTGATGTCATGTGACCTCCCAGAATCCTCCTCACCACTCCGGTCAGCTCTGTATTTTATTAATAGAGATAGGAGTGATGTCATGTGACCTCCCAGAATCCTCCTCACCTCTCCGGTCAGCAGGTAGATGATCTCCAGTGTAAGGTTTAGGATATTCCCAGACACATCTTCATCCATCCTACGGTGGTTGAGGCGATTTATACTGGACCCACTCTGTAAAAGGTCCTTCCCAGAAGATACTACAAGCTCACAGCTCGACTCCTTTGAAAAGAACACATGGAAATATAAATTAAGCTGCAACATAAATTATTTTAAACAATTATCATCTTAAGGTCAACTCCAGCCATGCTTAGTGGGGTAGGGTTGGAAAGCTTGTCTGAGTTTTGCTGCCTTTATCCCAATATCCCAATACCCAATGGGGGTCATGAGGTGCCACGGTTGTGACCTGCAGGGACATGGGAAGGTACTATTGGCAGGTGAGTCATGGGGGGGCTGCTGAGACTTGTAACATGCTGGGACCAAGGGAGATACTATTGGCAGGAGGATCTGCTGAGAAGCTAGGGATGTGCCCTGCATGGACCCAGGGAGGTACTATTGGTAGATGATGTGTGGGGGCTGCTGGGAAGCCTGGGATGTGACTTGCAGGGGCAGAGTAAAGAAAATGTCATCAGCACATCAAGGATTCCTCGAAAGGGTCCAAAGCTTTATTTCGTGGTTACATGATAGATATACAGCAATGTTTCGGAAAAGCCAGGTAGGGCCCCTTCGTCAGACAATTGACCTGCAGGGACCGAAGGAGACACTTTTGGGTAATTGGGGTTGTTGAGGTGCCAGGGGTGTAACCTGCAGGGACTGAGGGAGGTGCTATTGGCAGGTGAGTAATGGGGGCTACTTAGTAGCCTAGGATGTGACCTGTAGGGACCAAGAAGGTGCTATTGGCATGAGAGTTGTGGGGGCTGCTGAGAAACCGGGGGTGTGACCTGCAGGGACCGAGGGAGGTACTATTAGGAGGTGGGTCACTGGGGTGGCTGAGGTGTCAAGGATGTGACCTGCAGGGACTGAGGAAGGTACTATTAGGAGGTAGGTCATGGGCTGCTGAGAAGTTTATGATGTGACCTGCAAGGACTGAGAGAGGTACTATTGGCAGATGATTTTTGGGGGCTGTTGTGAAGCCAGGACAAAGGGAGGTACTTTTAGGAGGTGGGTCATTTGGGTTGGAGGTTCCAGGGATGTAACCTGCGGGAACTGGAGGAAGTACTATCAGTAAGTGATCCATGTGGACTCACCCAAGTGCTAATTTTAACTCATAGCAATGGCCATAAATTGGGCTTCAGCCTGGGGTGGAGCTACAGCCAGCACAAACAGATTTAAAGAGATGCTTTTTAACGCCAAACCACAGAATGGATCAGAACGGTTACACCCCTTTAGGGGAATCAAGTCAACATGATTTTTTTTAGAAGTGGTGGTTGTTCTCCTTTTACCCATTTATGACAGATATATGTATAAACGTTGCAGTAGGGCCGGGCGGGTGGACCTTTATGGCCAGTCACTACATATGCAGTATATGTCGCTTTGAGGCGCTTGTCAAGAGAACGCTCCACCGGCACCCCACGAACTACAACCAAGATTTCATGGTCATCTCAAGGTCACGTTCCTAAAATATGGAGCTGGTAGGACAGGTTCCCAATGATGTCAGCCAATCACAGTACAGCATGATCTAGAGTCCTTTTAACTGGCCCCCAGCGCCATTTAATGCACCAATTCTCGCTGACACAAAAGGGGTTATACAGCAACAATTAATATAATAATAATAACAATAAAAACAATACATTAAAATATGAGTGTTGATGTTTTAACATTATCACAAATAATTTAATTATTATATTTTTATGACATCATAGTAGTAATAACAATAACAACATAAACAATAACAATAACCCTCTCTCTGCACTAATGCCATTATCATAATTAAAAATAAATCAACAATATTGAAATCTTTCCATTATAGCCAAATATATAATAAACCCCATTGCATTACCTTATTATCATTTGATTAAAATAATAATAATAATCCGCTCCGTGCTTGGAACCTCTTTATTCACATCTGCTTCTCCTGCATTCGAAGGCGCTTCCGGTCCGTGCGTTCCAAGCGGTGCAGTTGTGCGTTCCAGCAGCCGGAAAAGCACGCTCTGTCCAATCGCAGCCAGAAAGGAGGCGCCCAGAAGAAGAGGCTTGGAACGCAGAGCCAACCCGGGTGGTGGAACGCAGAACCCGGAAGTGATGTGGTAGCCTGGTATCTTTTGACTAAGAAGCTGTTTAGAAAACATCCAGAAGACGCCCTCCAGCCAGGTAGGAGTGTGACATCCCGGAGGTATTGCACCCCAGGGACCCAGCTGCCTTCATACAAACAGCTTTGTCCCTCTCAGGCATGTTTATTATGGCATTTGGGGTTTTATTTGTATTATTTCATTATTATTTGAAGGGGTTTAGTATTATATCATTGTTGTTATTTAGCGTGTTGTATGTTGTTATTTTTGTTTGTTTTTTGTTACATGTTAATAATTTTATGTCTTTCTAAAGGGCTTGCCAACTGTGGCACGTTATACCACGTCATTATTATCATCACATCAAGGGGGTGGTGGCTACGCGAGGACACCAGCACAGCATGGACCCCAACCAAAGATGTATGACTGACAGCGTCCTGAACCTCACCCTGGAGATCCTCTACCTGCTGACCGGAGAGGTGAGGGGGATTCTGGGAGATCGCATGACATCACTATTAAAGCGGGGTTCCACCCAAAAGTGGAACTTTTGCTTTAAGCACTCCTCACCCCCTGACATGCCACATTTGGCATGTCATTTTTTTTGGGGGGGGGGGGAGTGTGTAACCTCTTTTTAGTTGGACTTCCTGTCCCACTTCCTATCTTCGGCCACCTAGGCGGCCCCTCCCTGCCAGCGATCTTCTGGAACACAGCTCAGGTCCCAGAAGATTGGCTGGCCAATAGGAGAGCGCAGCACGGCTCACGCATGCGCAATGCACACCTGGCCGTAAAGCCGTAAGCTGTCACGGCCCGGTGCCCACAGTTACCATGACGGCGCCGAGGAGAGGAGCGTGGAGCAGGTAAGTGTCGGTTTATTAAAAGTCAGCAGCTATGCTTTTTGTAGCTGATGACTTTTAATAAACTAATAAACGGGTGGAACTCCACTTTGGTAAAAACACAGACCTGAGGTGAGGAGGATTCTGGGAGGTCACATGACATCACTCTTATCTCTATTAATAAAACACAGACCTGACCGGAGAGGTGAGGAGGATTCTGGGAAGTCACATGACATCACTCTTAACTTTATTAATAAAACACAGACCTGACCGGAGAGGTGAGGAGGATTCTGGGAGGTCACATGACATCACTCTTATCTCTATTAATAAAACACAGAGCTGACTGTAGAGGTGAGGAGGATTCTGGGAGGTCACATGACATCACTCTTATCTCTATTAATAAAACACAGAGCTGACTGTAGAGGTGAGGAGGATTCTGGGAGGTCACATGACATCTCTCTTATCTCTATTAATAAAACACAGAGCTGACCGGAGAGGTGAGGAGGATTCTGGGAGGTCACATGACATCACCCTTATCTCTATTAAAGGGGAGTTCCAGCCTTTTTACTGTTTATTAAAAGTCAGCAGCTACAAAAAGTGTAGCTGCTGGCTTTTAATAAACAGACACTCACCTGCTCCGCTCCTCGTCCGGCCGGAGTCTTCATTCTAAGTGTGGGCACTCGGCCGTGACAGCTTTCGGCTTCACGGCCGGGCAGTCACTGGGCATGCGCGAGCAGCGCTGCGCACTGTGATTGGTCAGGCGATCGCCTGGGATCTGTCACATGTCCCAGGCGATCACCTGCAGGGAGGGGCCGCTGTAGGCGATATGACGTTACGCCTAGGCGGTCCCTGGGCGGAAGGAGGAAATGGGAAAGGAAGTCCCACTCCTCCTGAAGACCCCACTCCCCTGCAAAAAAAAATTACATGACAAATATGGCATGTAAGGGGGCGAAGGAGTGGATTAAGCGGAAGTTCCACCTTAATAAAACACAGACCTGACCGGAGAGGTGAGGAGGATTCTGGGAGGTCACATGACATCACTCTTATCTCTATTAATAAAACACAGAGCTGACCGGAGAGGTGAGGAGGATTCTGGGAGGTCACATGACATCACTCTTATCTCTATTAATAAAACACAGACCTGACCGGAGAGGTGAGGAGGATTCTGGGAGGTCACATGACATCACTCTTATCTCTATTAATAAAACACAGACCTGACCGGAGAGGTGAGGAGGATTCTGGGAGGTCACATGACATCACTCTTATCTCTATTAATGAAACACAGAGCAGCACATGACATTTTGAGGACTCTGTAACTGGGATGCCTCAACCATGTCTATAAAATGTCCCCCTCATTTCTTAGGACTATACAGTTGTGAAGAAGACAACTGGCCAGCCAGTGGTTCCCACCAACCAATCGCGAGGGTCAGTTGGATGGAGCAGAAGCCAGAGCCCTGTCCCTGCTCAGTCAGTTCTTTCCCCTTCCCATGGAGAAAACAACGACAAGAAGGTCTTGGAGCTCGCCAACAGGATCATTCACTTCCTAACGGGAGAGGTGAGCGGTGCCGGGAATTCTGGGACATTATCCAGTAACAGACGAGGGATGTGTCTGGATGGTGACGGTATCTTTGTGTGTGTCAGGTTCCTATAAGGTGTCATCTCTGTCTCTCTCTCTCATGCAGGTGTGGCAGTATTTGTTGGGACACAGAGATCTGGTCAAAGGTGTCGTGATGGAGAATCGTAATACGGACACCTCCAAAGGTAAGAGGCCTAATTGCCATGATATTGGAAACGTATTTCTGTAAAAGCATAAAAAAGGATGACTATACAGGATTTATATAGTGTCAACATTTGAAGACAGTACGGTTACCATACAAATCCAGACAAGAGGGTTAGTAGAACCCTGATTTTGAAAGCTTTTCAGATATCTTGATGGAGAAATTTAAAACATTTTGGGCCAGATTCTCATAGAATCGGCGTTTGCGTAGTGTAAGCCATTTACACTACGCCGCCGCAAATTACTGGAGGCAAGTGCCGTATTCTCCAAGCACTTGCTCCGTAATTTGCGGCGGCGTAGTGTAAATGGCCCGGCGTAAGGCCGCGTAATTCAAAGGGGGTTGGCTTGTATTTAAATTAAGCGCGCCCCCGCGACGATCGAACTGCGCATGCGCCGGGCATGAAAATAGCCCAGTGCGCATGCTCCAGCTCACGACGGAAAACGTCAATGACGCCGACGTGAGCGTCATTGACGTAAAGTCGTATTCGCGAATGACTTACGAAAACGACGGAAAAAGACGACGCTGACCCGACGCCATACTTGACATGGCATACGACGGACCTTCGTAAACTTGGGGCAAGTTTACGCTTACGGAAACGTCGTAAATTCACTGCGTCGTCCGCGCATCTCACGTAAATAGCTAATTTGCATAGACGACGGGGAAAACAACGAGGCGACACCTAGGGGCGGGAAAAAAAATTGCATTTAAGTTCTGACAGCGTAAGAGCCTTACGCCTGTCAGATCTAATGGATATCTATGCGTAACTGATTTTAAGAATCAGTCGCATAGATACGCCGGGCCAGATTAGGACTTACAACGGTGCAAATGGTGTTGCGCCGTCTTAACTCTTTTGAGAATCTGGCCCTTTGTTTGTAGGTGGGATAGTTTTCTCTGAAGAGAAGAGTTTTCAGGGATCGTCTAAAGGAGATAGTCAGGCAGGTTGGTGTAGGAAGTTCCAGAGAGTGGGGGAGGTTCTGGAGAAGTCCTGGGGGCAAGCATGGGAGAAGGTGATGGGGGAGCTAGAGAGCAGGAGACTATGGAGGAGCACAGAGGACAGGTTGGGTGATATTTTGGGGCAAGATTGTCCATGTAGATTGGGCAGAGTTGTAGATAGCTTTGTATGTTGATTGATGAGTTCAGTATGTTGGTGTGTTGAACTATAACGCCACCTTAAGTGTTATGGAACTACACCTAAGACCTTTAAGCGCTATGTAACTACAGCTCATCTCCTGCCCTGCCAGCTTTGTGTTTCTTCAGATGCATTAAGGTGAAAAAGCACCTTGAACTCTCCGGCCCCCCTAAGCTCCCGTTTTACTTACCTGAGCCCCTAATCTCCGTGGGCGCGATTCCGCGTTGCTTTCCCCCAGCTCTTGTGGGCTCTTCATTGTATGATTGCTAGCACCGCAGCCATTGGCTCCCGCTGCTGTCAATCAAATCAATGACGGGGGGGCGGGGCAGACTGATACACTCGGTGGCTATGGTCGCCGACTGTATCACACGGGAGCACACCCTCAAGGTAACCCCCTTGGGAGAGCGCTTCCCAGAAGGGGGTTAGCTCTTGTGTGGAGGAGCCGGGACAGCCGCTGAGGGACCCCAGAAGACGAGGATCGGGGGCCACTCTGTGCAAAACGAACTGCACAGTGAAGGTAAGTATGGTATGTTTGTTATTTAACCACTTAAGACCTGGACCAAAATGCAGCTAAAGGACCTTGCCCCTTTTTGCGATTCGGCACTGCGTCGCTTTAACTGACAATTGCGCGGTCGTGCGGCGTGGCTCCCAAACAAAATTGGCGTCCTTTTTTTCCCACAAATAGAGCGTTCTTTTGGTGGTATTTTATCACCTCTGCGGTTTTTATTTTTTGCGCTATAAACAAAAATAGAGCGACAATTTTGAAAAAAAATCAATATTTTTTACTTTTTGCTATAATAAATATCCCCCAAAAATATATAAAAAAACATTTTTTTTTACTCAGTTTAGGCCGATGCGTATTCTTCTACCTATTTTTGGTAAAAAAAATCGCAATAAGCGTTTATCGGTTGGTTTGCGCAAAATTTATAGCGTTTACAAAAAAGGGGATAGTTTTATTGCATTTTTTTTATTTATTTTTACTACTTATGGTGGCGATCAGCGATTTTTTTTTTTCGTGACTGCGACATTATGGCGGACACTTCGGACAATTTTGACACATTTTTGGGACCATTGTAATTTTCACAGCAAAAAATGCATTTAAAATGCATTGTTTATTGTGAAAATGACAATTGCAGTTTGGGAGTTAACCACAGGGGGCGCTGTAGGAGTTAGGGTTCACCTAGTGTGTGTTTACAACTGTAGGGGGGTGTGGCTGTAGGTGTGACGTCATCGATTGTGTCCCCCTATAAAAGGGATGACACGATCGATGCAGCCGCCACAGTGAAGATCGGGGAAGCCGTGTTTACACACGGCTCTCCCCGTTCTTCAGCTCCGGGGACCGATCGCGGGTCTAAAGCGGCGATCGGGTCCGCTGGTCCCGGTGCTTCGGACCGGGGAGCGCGCAGCGGGCGCGCGCCCCACGGCTGGGTACTAGTACAGGACGTACCTGTACGTACATGTGCCCAGCCGTGCCATTCTGCCGACGTATATGTGCAGGAGGCGGTCCTTAAGTGGTTAAAAAAAAAACATGATTAAACCTTTACAACCCCTTTTAGGAGAATGGTAGGCCACTGAGGACAAACAACAAGGCTGTGAAAAAAAAATATATGCTTTACCGTGTCCCTTTTATTTTTCTTTGTTAGAGACAAATCATACCGCCACATGGGAAGAACTAGGTCCAATTTCCACACCATCGGATCACGCCGATAATTCATTTGTGCAAATTAAAAATGAGCCGGGTTCACCTGACGAAGACTGTCTCCTGAACTCCGACACCTCCACACATTGTGAACATACACAATATGCGGCTGCTCAAATCAAGCTGGAAACGGTCTCTTGCGAGGAAGGCCACCTTACCTACACCGAAATCTTCTCCTCCGGCAATAGTGCAGAAAACTCTTCGACCTTCATCAAGGAGGAGTACACCTTGAACGAAGAAGGTGAGATGGCTTTTTATGAACCCTCCTATACGGAGCTAGCTTCTATTCCAGACAATCCTGCCGAGACCTCCAGTATCCAAACCATCGATCATAATGCTGGCCCAGATTTCGAAAACCCTTTGCCACTTGTGGAAACAAAGACGACTGGCACACCCTCGACGCCAATGAAACGTCAAATCCCTGTTTCGGATGGTGAAATCTGTTTTTCTCATACCTCGAACGTGGCTTCTCCCCAAGAAGGTCATGTGCGGTCCAAACCGTTTGCCTGCTCGGGATGCAGCAGATGTTTCAGTACCCAGTTAAGTCTTTTTCGGCATGAAAGGATTCACACCAAAGGTGGCTGTAATACAGAGGCCGGCTCGGAATTCGCAAGCACTGATTCTGCTGATGATCCGTGCTATGAAAAGAGCCCTGTATGGACTGGAGGTGGCCAAGAATTAGGAACAAGCAATGGAAGTTCTCAAGGATTCAACCATCAGACCAACTTTTTGGACAATGTGGAAGAGAAAAGTTCAGTAGAGGATGCAGGTGGCAAAAAAATAAGGACTAGCCCCAAAAGTACAACTTCTGTGAGCTTGGATCATCACACGGGGTCTTTTAACACCTTAGGCCCCGCTGACCCTTGGAAGTTTAAGAAGACCTCTTGTTTTGAATGTGGGGAGGTTTTTCCTGTTGGGTCTCAGCCGGGTTTACACCAGGGGGATCACCTCAGTAAGTCGCAATTCTCATGTTCCGAATGTGGGAAATGTTTTACCAGCAACTCCCATCTTATCGTACACCAACGGGTTCACACCGGAGAGAAGCCGTTCGGCTGCTCCGCTTGCACCAAGCGTTTCGCCACCAAGTCGACGCTGGTCATACACCAAAGGGTCCACACGAGAGAGAAACCCTATTCATGCACAGAGTGTCGAAAGTGTTTCCCTTGTAACTCCCAGCTGGTGATACATCAAAGGACTCATACGGGGGAAAAGCCTTATTCTTGTTTGGAGTGCGGGAAAGGCTTCATCAGTAACTCTGACCTTCTTAGGCACAGGAGGGTCCACACGGGAGAGCGACCCTTTAAGTGCACAGAATGCGCTAAGTGCTTCTCGCAGAAATCCCACCTTCGCGAGCATCATAAAACGCACAGGAGATAAACTGGGCTCCCTTTTATTTGTGGTTTGATCTTGTATTTTTGTACATTCAAGGTAAAATTCTCAATCCTTGCAAAGTAGGGTCGGCCTACTGAAAGCAGATACTTCACTGTTGGGTAAGATTCCTGTAAGCTGACTGACCCACCACCTTCTGTAGGAAATAGCCAGTGCTACCCACATGCCACGGCCATTACAAGACGGCTAAGGCCCCCTCATTAAAGCGGAGGTCCGCCCACCGCTGCAAAAATTAAAAGCCAGCAGCTGCAGTATTTAATAATCGGACACTTGCCTGTCCTGGAGTCCAGCAATGTCGGCACCGCAGCTGATGTTTCCATCAGCTGTCGGGGGTGCTGACGCCTCCATTGCAAATAAGGGAACCTGGCAGTGTAGCCTTACGGCTTCCCGCCAGGAACCCTACTGCCAATGCGCTCCGCTCCTCTTTCCTACTGGCCCGGCGGCCGGGGAAGGAGGAGGGAGCCCGAGCGGTGACGCAGATATCCGCAGCTGGGTCTCCCTGAAGTGGGGAAAGAATACCTGTGAAAGACCGGTATCCCCCCCCCCCCCCCCCGAAAGGTGTCAAATGTGGCACCAGAGGGGGGAAGGAGTACAATGAAGTTTTACTTTTGGGTGGAACTCCGCTTTTAGTAGAATGTTTGTTGTGCAAAATGTCATCAGCTGAACATGGTGTTAGTTGGGGGCTCGTCCGGGACCATCACTGTGGAGATCAGTGATTGAGCCACAAGCTTCCACCTATAACTGGATAAGCAGTTTTTTTGTAGGGCTGACTACTTCTAACGTGGACCTGCCACTTTGTAGCAGAACCTGAAAGGATAATGCCCCGTACACACGGTCGCTTTATGTGATGTAAAAAAACGACGTTTTTAAAAACGTCAATTAAAATGACCGTGTGTGGGGGAAAACGTCGTTTTATGTCTTCTGAAAAACGACAAAAAAAAAATTTGAGCATGCATCAATTTTTTATGTCGTTTTTCAAAACGTTGTTTTTTGTCTCACAGAAATTGACCATGTGTAGCAAAAAATGACGTTTAAAACCAAGGTTTTGAACCCGCGCATGCCCAGAAGCTAGTTATGAAGCGAGCTTCAATGGAAAAAACGTGGTGAACGTAACCTTGCTTTGCTAGAGCATTGTGAAAAAACGATGGTGTGTAGGCAACGTCGTTTTTGAAAATTGAAGTTTCAAAAACGTTGTTTTTTACTTCACAGAAAACGACCGTCTGTACGCGGCATAAGAGTGTGAAATGTAGACACTGACATTTTGTTTAAAGGGGTTGTAATGCATAGGATGCATTAAAGCTTAGTTCCACCCAAAAGTGGAACTTCCGCTTAATCCACTCCTCGCCCCCTTACATGCCACATTTGGCATGTAATTTTTTTTTTAAGGGGGGGGGGCTTCAGGAGAAGTGGGACTTCCTGTCCCACTTCCTCCTTCCGCCGAGGGGCTGCTAAGGCGAATAGCCTAATCGCCTTTCTGCAGCCCCTCCCTGTAGGCGATCGCCTGGGACACATGACAGGTCCCAGGCGATCGCCTGTCCAATTGGATGGCGCCGCGGCGCTCATGCATGCGCAGTGACGCTCACGCATGTGCAGTGGGTGCCCGGCCGTGAAGCCGAAAGCTGTCACAGCCGGGTGCCCACACTTGGAATGAAGACGCCGGCCGGAGAGGGGGGGAGAGGAGCGGAGCTCCGGCCGGCGCGTCGCTGGAACGTGGAGCAGGTGAGTGTCTGTTTATTAAAAGCCAGCAGCTACACTTTTTGTAGCTGCTGAATTTTAATAAACATAAAAAATTACTGGAACACCCCTTTAAGGTGAAAAAAACATGCAATGCTTACAAGCCCCCCAGCCCCACCCGTTTACTTACCTGAGCCCTCGAAAGTCCCGCGTCTTCTCGCCCCTGTCTTCTCGGCTTTTCTCGGTTCTTCATTGCAGATTGATAGCAGCGCAGCCATTGGCTCCCGCTGCTCTGAATCTAATCAATGACGTGGCGCGCCGGGGGGGGGGGCCAAGTGATACACTTGGCGGCTATGGCCACCACTGTATCACACGGGAGCACGCCCGCAAGCTAACCCCCCCTTGGGAGAGAGCTTCCCACAACGGGGGTTGGCTCTTGCGGGGAGGAGCCGAGACAGCCGCCGAGGGACCCCAGAAGACGAGGATCGGGGCCACAATGGAGCTGCACAGTGGAGGTAAGTATGACATGTTTGCTATTTAAAAAAAAAAAAAAAAACCTTTACAACCCCTTTTAATTGTGCAACATTTTAGCATATTTTTAACCACTTTTGGGGACAGTAGTATAGTTCTGATCGTGATCAAGCTGCTGATCCGTACAGACACTATACTCCAAATGATGATGATCAGCGACTTCTAGTGAGACTGTGATAGCGTGTCAGACAATCTGGTGCTAACAGACACTGGCTAGGAAGGTCTTACCCCCTTCGTGAGCACACCAATTTTTGATATTCAGCGCTGCGCTAATTTAACTGGCCATTGCTCAGTCATGCAACGCCGTACCCAAATAAAATTTATATAATTTTTTTTTTTCACACAAACAGAGCTTTCTTTTGCTAAAATTTGACCACCACCGGGTTTTTTTTGTTTTTTATTATACAAATAAAAAAATATGGAAAATTTAAAAAAAAAAAAAAATATTTTGTACTCTGTTAAAAAACATATTTTAATAAAAAAAAAAATCTTCATAAATATATTTTGTTACATGTCTTTGGGGATGCGTTTTTGGGGACACTATACTATTGAAGACACTACTAGAGATCTGATCATGAGCAAGATATTGATCCTCTTTGCCGTGATTGGCCACAGCCAGGTATACAACCAAAAGCATTGTTTTCCCTGCGGACACTTGGCAGGAGGGGCAACGGGGGACCCCGAGAAGAGGAGAATCAGGGCTGCTCTGTGCAATACCATTACACAGAGCAGGTAAGTATGACATGTTAGTTTTCTCTTTTTAACCACTTAAGACCCGGACCAATATGCAGCTAAAGGACCTTGCCCCTTTTTGCGATTCGGCACTGCGTCGCTTTAACTGACAATTGCGCGGTCATGCGACGTAGCTCCTAAACAAAATTGGCGTCCTTTTTTTCCCCACAAATAGAGCTTTCTTTTGGTGGTATTTGATCACCTCTGCGGTTTTTATTTTTTGCGCTATATTTTGGGTACTAGTACAGGACGTACCTGTACGTACATGTGCCCAGCCGTGCCATTCTGCCGACGTATATGTGCAGGAGGCGGTCCTTAAGTGGTTAAACTTCCCTTTATAATCACTTTAAACACTTCAGCCCCGGAAGAATAGGCTACCCAATGACCGGACCATTGACAATTGAGCAGACGTGCGACGCTGTACCCAGACAAAATGGACGTCCTTTTTTCCCCCCACAAATAGAGCTTTCTTTTTTTCAATTCTGCCAAAGTAAATAGTCGACAAGAGGTTAAAGGAACCAACGTACACTTACGGCGGTTCATGGGATCGTGCTGACATGCCGCCGTATAACGATAGCAGCTGGTCGGCAAGTGGTTTAAGTACAGGAAGTAGGAAAAGTGGTTGTAAACTCTGTTACACCACTTGTACCTACAGGTAAGCCTAGAACAGTGATAGCGAACCTTCGGCACCCCAGATGTTTTGGAACTACATTTCCCATGATGCTCATGCACTCTGCAGTGTAGTGGAGCATCATGGGAAATGTAGTTTTAAAACATCTGGGGTGCCAAGGTTCGCCATCAGTGGCCTATAATGAGGCTTACCTGTATATACTGTCAATATCTCCTAAACTACCTGCTCGTGCCGTTTCTTCAGTACCCATGCCGTGTCTGGCGGCACCCACGCGTGGCAGTAACATCACTGCAACTTCGTCCAATCACAGCGCCGGAGCCCGCAAACCCAGAAGTAACTCCGGAGGAAAGATGTCAGCCGTGTGGCGTGGAGTGCAGGCGGCACTGCAGGGCATCATTCTAAGGCAATGCATACTGGTTCATTATGCCTTTGTCTTGCCTTTTTTTTTTTAAGGGGGGGGGGGGGGTTTGGAGGTTTACAACCTCTTTAAAGAGGAAGAAAACCCTGATGGGTTTTACTTCCTCTTTGTTTCCCTGCAAAGGTAAAGCATAATGGGCTACTATGCTACACATCATAACGTCACTCTGGTTCGATCATAGAGGTGATCAGAGACAATCTAGACTCTGCTCACCTCTATGGCCAGCTGCGCGAACCTTTGGATCGTTTCCCAGGCTTGTGGTAAAAACGGTAAGCCAGAGAAACACGTGGGGGGGGGGGGGGGTGGGCGGTGAGTCAACCCCTTCCAATGCTATGTTATATAGAGGAAGGAGCAAAGTCCTCCAGCAGGGGAAGATTATTTCAGGAGAGGAGAGTTGGAAGGAGCAGAGTCCTCCAGCAGTGCAGAGTAATTCAGGAGAGGAGAGTTAGATGGAGGAAGGATCAGAGTCCTCCAGCAGTAAACAGTATTTCAGAAGAGGGGAGTTAGATAGAGGAAGAAGCAGAGTCCTCCAGCAGAGCAGAATATTCCAGGAGAGGAAAGTTACATAGAGGAAGGAGCAGAGTCCTCCAGCAGAGCAGAATATTCCAGGAGAGAAAAGTTACATAGAGGAAGAAGCAGAGTCCTTCGGCAGTGCAGAGTATTTCAGGAGAGGAGAGTTGGATGGAGGAAGAAGCAGAGTCCTCCAGCAGTGCAGAGTAATTCAGGAGAGGAGAGTTGGATGGAGGAAGGAGCAGAGTCCTCCAGCAGTGCAGAGTAATTCAGGAGAGGAGAGTTGGATGGAGGAAGGAGCAGATTCCCAATCAGTGTTGCCAACCGTCTGTATTTTTACGGACAGTTCGTAAAAACGGGCACTTTTTTCTCCCCGTTCGTAAATGTCCGTGGTTGCGGGAATGTGCCAGTAAAAATAGCCAAGATCGGTTCGGCTTGGAACTGCGCATGTAGATTGGAGGCAGGGGGTGATGGTGGCTGCGGGGGCATTGCAGAGGGGGATGGAGGCAGGGGGTGTTAGTGGCAGGGGGTGATTGGAGGCAGGGGGTGTTGGTGGCACCGCAGAGGGGGAGGGTGGGGGATGGAGACAGGGGTTGTTGGTGGCACCGCAGAGGGGGATGGAGGCAGGGGACGATGGAGGCAGGGGGTGATTGGAGGCAGGGGGCCTGGGGGAGATTGGAAGCAGAGGGAGATTGTGGCACCGCAGAGGGGGGTGAAGGCAGGGGGTGTTGGTGGCAGAGGGGGGGTGGAGGCAGGGGGTGATGTGACTAAATAATTTGCCCTTATTATATCGAAAATAACAAAAATATGTTTTTTTACCTTAATATCCACCTTAAATCAACATTGCTATTTGCCTAGCGTACTTGTTTGTAGCCTAAATACTGAAATTTGCACCTAAAAATGTAATTTAGTAACTTTTGTGAAATGCCAGTAAAAACGTGGCTGCGCCAGTCAATTTCGGGTGTCGTGCCAGTAAATTTCAATCTGGTAGGTTGGCAACACTGTTCCCAATGTTTTACTACATGTTCATCAGGCTATCTAAGAAGGCTATCTTGAATGTTATAGATATCATCCATAACCCTCATAATCTTCATACACACCCATGCATAAGGCAGACTCTCTACTGTATCAACACTTTGTAACAAAGATATATGAATACTTTTTGTTTTGGCATCTTCAGCCATTTTTTTGTAGCTTTGCTAGTGTCAGTGAAATTGCACTGTGGCCATTTTGTTGTGGTCCACAGAAATAAACTGTTCACCTAACGTGACAAAAATAAAAACGTTTGCCCCCCTCTTCTTTTTATTATTCCCTAGCAAAAGACTAGTAGTTTCTTTTTACTAAAACTCACATTTTCTGTCCCTAAAAAGAAAAGGGGGGAAAAAATTTAAAATAAGACTGTAGTGGCCATTTTGTTGTGGTCTCAGAAAGGACAGGCTTGTTGGTTAGATCTTAATTTTAACCCTTTGCTTCACTTTGACCTGCATATTATGATGCAGCCAAGGCTCATTTGTATGGGATGTCATCCTCTGAACTAGAAAGGAGAGAAATGATTTTGTAACACAGGGAATCTATTTAGGAGCCATTTTGTTGTAGTCCAACCCTCAAAACTACAGCTCCCAGGGAGCTTTGCTGCAGCCAGGGACTACGGCTCCCAGCATGCTCAGCTCTACTCCCTCTGCCCCTTTTATAGGACAAAAAGAGGGGTCTGTGTGGCTGGCTGCTGCTGCAAAAGGTAAATCTCCCTCCTTTAGAATTAACACCTGGATCTCAGACACCTAACTCTAGTCATTTCTGTTTGGATGAATTCAGAAATGTCTACAAAAGCTTCTTCTTCTATATTCTGGAGCAATTTAAAAGTCTCTTAAAGGAGATCACTATCCCGGGCTATCCGGAGGAGCTGGCTTAAGTCAAAAAGGTGCAAAAATTCTCCCTACCTTCACAAACTCAAAGGAGCTTCACAGCGAGCTACGCCTGCGGCGAAAAAACTTGACTCCTCCTATTGAAAATGCCAGTTGCCACCTAGCTGCAATAATTTGCCTGGTTTTGTGTTATTCTAGTTGAAAAGAAGGACCCCCAGCTTCACTTGCATGCCTGCTCCGAACCAGAGGCCTTGGCTGCCAGGCAAGTAGCATTTTCTGGAAGGAGGTTCATCTTTTGGCTGCTGGTATCGCAGTCTTGTGAATGGCTCTGAGTATGAGCCTGGGGAAATGCATCTGGCATGTTCCCCCGAGTCCAGGACCGCATTCTGCAGCTCTCACAGAGTTTAACAGCATCATGTGACAAGAGACAGAAGTCCTGGCCTGAAGCACCATGAAAGGCCTGCTGAATCAGCCCGCCAGGGTCATAATCAACTGACTTTGATTGCTTCTGATGGAGAAATACGAAAGGTGTGGGGAATAAGAAGAATCTCATTAATTGCTATTCAAGAATAAATTGTCGGGATTATTTTGTTCATTGAAGTATCTTCATGCTAGTCAGTCAATCAAGAAACTGCCTTGTCCTGTTTAATGGATACTTAGTGATATATACTGTGAGATTATATATATATATATATATATATATATATATATATATATATATATATATATATATATATATATATATGAGAGAGTGAGAGAGATTCTTGTTTTAAAGTATTTAAAATTAATATTTTTATTTTTCAGATGATTTGTACATTGTCCCCTCACTTCTACTAAAGCCTCCTAAGATACAAGAGATTAAGAATCCATCTGACCAACACAGAAGCAAGATGGCTGAGAAGATACTTAACCTGACCCGGGAGATCATCTACCTGCTGACCGGAGAGGTGAGGAGGTTTCTGGGAGGTCACATGACATCACTCTTATCTCTATTAATAAAACACAGACCTGACCGGAGAGGTGAGGAGGATTCTGGGAGGCAGGGCTGGACTGGGACAAAAATTTGGCCCTGGACTTCATCCAGACTGGCCCACTTTGACAGGTCTCTCCCATGGCGGCCGGACAACTCCCCCGGCCACCCAAGCCCCCTCTCCCCCTTCACTAGCCAGTGGCGAAGCTAGACATTATTTCACCCGGGGGAAAATAATCAGTTCGGTGCCCCCCATTATGGGACAAGATTAGGCAGAAGGGAGAAACCCCCAGGCCATAGCTGTTGAGTCAGCTGTCTGTCCCCTCCCCCATGCTCCTCTGCCGTCCCCCCTGCTCCTCTGGTCCTCCCCCTGCTTCTCTGTTCTCCCCAGGTGAGCGCTGCGGGAAGGGAGAGGAGGTGAGCACTACAGGAAGGGAGAGACAGAGGAGCGGAGGAGGGCGGCGGTCCGCTGTCACTGAAGCCGGCCCACTGAGCCATCGGCCCACCGGGAAACTCCCTGTAGTCCCAATGGCCAGTCCATCCCTGCTGGGAGGTCACATGACATCACTCTTATCGCTATTAATAAAAACACAGACCTGACCGGGGAGGTGAGGAGGATTCTGGGAGGTCACATGACATCCCTCTTATCTCTATTAATAAAACACAGACCTGACCGGAGAGGTGAGGAGGATTCTGTGAGGTCACATGACATCACTCTTATCTCTATTAATGACTGGAGAGGTGAGAAGGATTCTAGGAGGTCACATGACATCACTCTTATCTCTATTAATGACTGGAGAGGTGAGGAGGATTCTAGGAGGTCACATGACATCACTCTTATCTCTATTTATAAAACACAGAGCTGACCGGAGAGGTGAGGAGGATTCTGGGAGGTCACATGACATCACTCTTATCTCTATTAATGACTGGAGAGGTGAGAAGGATTTGGGTAATGTACATAATTTTTTTTTTTTTCCTTTACATAGGATTATGAGTTAGTGAAGACTATATCTGGAAAAATATTACCATACAACAGCAGTACTTCTGACCCATTGCCCATCATGGAGCCTCCTCCTCCTTCCCTGACATCTGAGAGGAACAAGAAGAAGCAGATCATAGAAGTCACCCAGAAGATCATTGATCTGCTGACAGGAGAGGTGAGCGGTGCCGGGAATTCTGGGATATTATCCAGTAACAGACAAGGGATGTGTCTGGATGGTGACTGTATCATTGTGTGTGTCAGGTTCCTATAAGGTGTCAGGACGTCGCTGTCTATTTCTCCATGGAGGAGTGGGAGTATATAGAAGGACACAAGGATCTCTATCAGGACATCATGATGGAAAACTGGTCACTCCCAGGTAAGAGGAGACAGGTTTCTTCTTCAGGTTTCTGAGTAGTTCCTTTAAGTACAGTGTTTCATATGCTCAAAATTATTGTAAAACTTAGAGACACAAGTAGAGGAGGAACTAAATACCCTCCCAGCAGCCAGCATCAGGTTGAGACTGATTACTGGGATCTGCTGGGAGACACCCGCTGGTGGACACTGGAACTACAACTTTCCGCCCAGGAAACCAGTGCCAACAGCAGGTGATCCAGGTCCTGACAGATAGAGGGAACCCCCCCCCCTCCCCCCATAATGGACACAGTACGGATACAGAGCCAGAAACTCCATGCAGAGATCTCAACAGAAGAATCCCTGAGGGATAAAATAAACTGTCAAGGAGTTTAAATCTCCTGCATCTTCCAAACAAAACAAATACTGTACAACTTCTTATAAAAGATGTTGTATACCTAGTAACAAATGTGAAATCTGATTATTTGACTGTCCCTCCTTCCGATAGGAAGTGGTGAACTTGTACTGGGATTAGGAACAAGGGTAACAGGTAGCAAGGTACAGAATGCAGAGCAAAAGCAAGATCAAGAGCAGGACATAGGTGCAAGCAGGAATCGGGCTCAGGATTTAACAGCAAGCATGCATTTGGGTGGTGGGCAAAACACTGCAGTGACAGGAACAAGTAGAGGAGGAACTAAATACCCTCCTAGCAGCCAGCATCAGGTGGAGACTGATTACTGGGATCTGCTGGCTTCTAGCAGACTCCCGCTGGTGGAACTACAACCCTCCGCCCAGGAAACCACAGTGCCACCAGCAGGTGATCATGGTCTTGACAGATAGAGGGAGCCCCCTCATAATGGACACAGCAGGTGTACAGAGCCAATAACTCTGTGCAAAGATCTCACCAGTAGAGTCCCAAAGGGATAAAAGAAACTATCAAGGAGTTTAACTCTCCAGCATCTACCAAACAATGAAATACTGTATAAATAGAAGAAGAAGAATTATGGACAGCCGCACTCCAATAGGATGTAAAAATAAAAAGTTGTGATGGACAATGCTTAGTCATAGCTATGACTAAGCATTGTCCATCAATGTGAAACGCGTCAGCTCTATTACCCCACTGTTTGCTGTTTTTTTGCTTTTGTAGTGTTTTTTTACTAGAATAAAAGGCACAACTTTTTATTTTTACATCCTATTGGAGTGCGGCTGTCCATAATTCTTCTTCTTCTATTTATGCTCTGTGCATTGCCTGCACCCATCGGGTTTTGAGCCATACATCCACCACTGAAGTGTACGCATCTGGAGCGGCGGTTTCCTTTTTTCTAATGAAATACTGTACAACTTCTTGAAAATATGGTGTTCAGCAGCAAACATGGAATCCCATTTTTTTTTTACTGTCCCTTCAAAAGGAAGGGGTGAACCAGGACTGGGATCAGGAACAAGGGGAACAGGTAAAAGGCAGCAGGGTACAGGATGCAGAGCAAAAGCAAGACCAGCAGCAGGACATAGGTGCAAGGCAGAAGCAGGCGGAAATCAGGCTCAGGATTTAACAGCAAGGATGCATCTGGCTGGCAGGTAACACACTTAAGCGAGTGACACAAGTAGAGGAGGAACTAAATACCCTCCCAGCAGCCAGCAAGTGGAAAATTATTACTGGGATCTGCTGGTGGACACTGAAACTACAACAACTGCAAAGGGAACTACAGTGGTGATCCAGGCCCTGACAGATAATCATAATTGACACAGCAGATGTACAGAGCCAGGAACTCAGCGCGGAGATCTCACCAACAGAGTTCCTAGGGGATAAAATAAACTGTCAAGGAGCTTAACTCTCCAGTATCTACCAAACATTAAAATGCTGAACAACTTCTAGGAAAATATGGTGTTCACCAACAAATTCAGATTTCTTTTGACTGTCCCTCCGAAGGTTAATTTTTAAATAGTTACTGAATGTCACTGCTGTTAGAATTACCTTATTCATTTGTATTTGCTACCTTGACTTCTCTTGACTTTTTTTCTGACTTTGTTTACTTCCTGTTTGGATATTAATTCATAATTGACCTTATTGCTGAAGAAGAGGACGATACAAATACAAAGGATGTTCAGTTCCTATTTGTGTTTTTCTCCATTAAGCTCTGAGGTTACTTGATGATGGAGCATCTGTTCAGAAGATCGACTATTCTATAGGATATGTTTCAGAGCTGCTGAGGTTCATTAATGAGCGAAGTCACGTCAATGAAAGGATGTTACAGCTCACCCTGGAGATCATCTACCTGCTGACCGGAGAGGTGAGGAGGATTCTGGGAGGTCACATGACATCACTTTTATCTCTATTAATAAAACACAGACCTGACCGGAGAGGTGAGGAGGATTCTGGGAGGTCACATGACATCACTCTTATCTCTATTAATAAAACACAGACCTGACCGGAGAGGTGAGAAGGATTCTGGGAGGTCACATGACATCACTTCCATCTCTATTAATAAAACACAGACCTGACCGGAGAGGTGAGGAGGATTCTGGGAGGTCACATGACATCACTCTTATCTCTATTAATAAAACACAGACCTGACCGGAGAGGTGAGGAGGATTCTGGGAGGTCACATGACATCACTCTTATCTCTATTAATAAAACACAGACCTGACCGGAGAGGTGAGGAGGAATCTGGGAGGTCACATGACATCACTCTTATCTCTATTAATAAAACACAGACCTGACCGGAGAGGTGAGGAGGAATCTGGGAGGTCACATGACATCACTCTCATCTCTACTAACCACTTACAGACCGGATGATTTTCCCCCTTAATGACCGGGCTATTTTTTGCGATTTGGAATTGCGTCGCTTTAACTTAAAATTGGTAGGTCGTGCAACGTTGTACCCAAACAGAATTTGATGTTCTTTTTTTTTCTTCCCAAAAATATAGCTTTCTTTTGGTGATATTTCATCACCAGTTTTTATTTTTTGCACTATAAATAAAAAAAGAGCAACAATTTAGGAAAAAAATATATATATTTTTTACTTTTTGCTATAATAAATATCCTAAAAAAGATTAAAATAAAATTTCTTAATCAGTTTAGGCCAATATGTATTCTACATATTCTTGGTAAAAAAAATAGCAATAAGCGTATATTGATTGGTTTGCACAAAAGTTATAGCGTTCACAAAATAAGAGATAGATCTGTGGCATTTGTATTTTTTTTTTTTTACTAGTTATGGCGGGGATCTGCGCTTTTTTTTTTTTAGTTTTTGTTTTTATTGCAGCATTGCGACAGACAGATCGGACACCCTTTTGAAAACATTGACATTTATACAGAGATTACTGTATAAATGTCAATGGCAGGGAAGGGGTTAACACTAGGGGGGGGGGGCGATCAAGGGGTTAAATTTGTTCCCTGGGAGGTGTTTCTCGGTGTGGGAGGATGGGACTGACTGGAGGAGGAGAGAGATCGCTGTTCCTTATCACTAGGAACAGCAGATCTGTCTCTACTCCCCTGTCAGAACGGGATACTGATTACTGTGCAAATGTCCCTGGCAGGGAAGGGGTTAACACTAGGGTGTGATCAAGTGGTTAAATGAGTTCCCGGGGGGGGGGGTAGAACTGACTGGAGGAGGAGAGAGATCCTTGTTCCTAATCACTAGGAACAGCAGATCTGTCTCTCCTCCCTTGTCAGAACGGGAATCTGTCTGTTTACATTGACAGATCCCCGTTCTGGCCCTTTCTCACAATCATGGATGGCCGGCGGACATTGCGCATCGGGGTCCCCCGCTGTGCAGCGGGCGCGTGTGCCTGCTATGGTTCTTAGTGGAGCCGGCTTACAGTTACACCGATACGTGGGACTGAGCCGACCTGCCACCGTATAACAGCGGCGGCTGGTCGGCTAGTGGTTAATAAAACACAGGTGTGGAGGATTCTGGGAAAATGTCAGTTACTTATTTTTTACGTTTCTTCATATTTAGAATTACACTGTAGTGAAAAAGGGGTTTCATCACAGTATCCTACAAGGCATTTACCCTCATCCCTTGCCGACATCTGATATAAACAACGACAAGAAGATCCTAGAAGTCACCCAGAAGATCATAGAGCTGCTGACAGGAGAGGTGAGCGGTGCCGGGAATTCTGGGACATTATCCAGTAACAGACAAGGGGTGTGTCTGGATGGTGACGGTATCATTGTGTGTGTCAGGTTCCTATAAGGTGTCAGGATGTCACTGTCTATTTCTCCATGGAGGAGTGGGAGTATATAGAAGGACACAAGGATCTCTACAAGGACGTCATGATGGAGGACCAGCCGCCCCTCACATCACCGGGTAAGAGGCGCGGTCATTGACATTTCTACACGCATTGATACAAAGCACCAAGTTTCTGTGTTAGCAGCCACCTTTATTAGAAAAGCGTTTTTCAGGGTGTTTTGTCAGATGATTTTAATGCGTTTTTGTACAGCGTTTAAAAAAAAGTATTTTTTTTGCTTTGGCGTTAGTGCTGTTGTCAGCAGCAGGGATTTGTCATCTGTTAACCACTTAAGACCCGGACCTTTAGGCAGCTAAAGGACCTGGCCAGTTTTTGCGATTCGGCACTGCGTCGCTTTAACTGACAATTGCGCGGTCGTGCGACGTGGCTCCCAAACAAAATTGGCGTTTTTTCCCCCCCACAAATAGAGCTTTCTTTTGGTGGTATTTGATCACCTCTGCGGTTTTTATTTTTTGCGCTATAAACAAAAATAGAGCGTAAATTTTGAAAAAAAAAACAATATTTTTTACTTTTTACTATAATAAATATCCCCCATAAATATATATAAAACAAATAGTTTTTCCTCAGTTTAGGCCGATACGTATTCTTCTACCTATTTTTGGTAAAAAAAATCACAATAAGCGTTTATCGGTTGGTTTGAGCAAAATTTATAGCGTTTACAAAATAGGGGATAGTTTTATTGCATTTTTATAAAAAAAAAAAAAATTTTTTTTTACTACTAATGGCGGCAATCAGCGATTTTTTTTTTTTTTCGTGACTGCGACATTATGGCGGACACTTCGGACAATTTTGACACATTTTTGGGACCATTGTCATTTTCACAGCAAAAAATGCATTTAAAATGCATTGTTTATTGTGAAAATGACAATTACAGTTTGGGAGTTAATCACAAGGGGGCGCTGTTGGGGTTATGTGTTCCCTGAAGTGTGTAGGGGGGTGTGGCTGTAGGTCTGGCGTCATCGATTGTGTCTCCCCTATAAAGGGGATGACACGATCGATGCGCCGCCACAGTGAAGGACGGGGAAGCCGTGTTTACACACAGCTCTCCCCGTTCTTCAGCTCTGGGGACCGATCGCGGGACTCCAGTGGTGATCGGGTCCGCGGGCGAGCTTCGGACCGGGTCGCGGGAGCGCGCCCGCGACCCACGGCTTGGTACTAGTACAGGACGTACCTGTACGTGGATGTGCCCAGCCGTGCCATTCTGCCGACGTATATGTGCAGGAGGCGGTCCTTAACCACTTAAAGACCTCAGGTGTTTTTCAGATTTGGTGTTTGCAAGACTAAAACATTTTTTTCTGCTAGAAAATTACTTAAAACCCCCAAACATTATATATTTTTTTTTCTAACACCCTAGAGAATAAAATGGCGGTCATTGCAATACTTTTTGTCACACCGTATTTGCGCAGCAGTCTTACAAGCGCACTTTTTTTGGAAAAAATTCACTTTTTTGAATTAAAAAATAAGACAACAATAAATTTGGCCCAATTTTTTTATATATTGTGAAAGATAATGTTACGCCGAGTAAAATGATACCCAACATGTCACGCTTTAAAATTGCGCCCGCTCGTGGCATGGCGTCAAACTTTTACCCTTAAAAATCTAGATAGGCGACGTTTAAAAAATTCTATAAGTTGCATTTTTTGAGCTACAGAGTAGCTCTAGGGCTATAATTATTGCTCTCGCTCTAACGATCGCGGCGATACCTCACTTGTGTGATTTGAACACCGTTTTCATATGCGGGCGCTACTCGCGTATGCGTTCGCTTCTGCGCGCGAGCTCGTCAGGACGGGGCGCTTTAAAAAAATTTTTTTTTTGTTTTCTTATTTCATTTTATTGATTTTATAATTTTTTACACTAAAATATAAAAAAAAAAAAAATGATCACTTTTATTCCTATTACAAGGAATGTAAACATCCCTTGTAATAGAAAAAAGCATGACAGGTCCTCTTAAATATGAGATCTGGGGTCAAAAAGACCTCAGATCTCATATTTAGGCTTAAATGCAAAAAAAAAAAAAAAAAGGAAAATTTGTCATTTAAAAAAATGACAGAAAAAAAATTGTCTCTTTAATGCCCCGTACACACCATCACTTTATGTGATGAAAAAAAACGACACTTTCTGTGAAGTAAAAAATGACGTTTTTGAAACTTCAATTTTCAAAGACGAAGTTGCCTACACACCATCGTTTTCTCACAATGATCTTGCAAAGTGAGGTTACGTTCCACCACGTTTTACCATTGAAGCTTGCTTCTGGGCATGCGTGGATGAAAAAACGTCTTAGAAAACGACGTTTTTTGCTACACACGGTCAATTTCTGTGAAGTAAAAAGTGCACTTTTGAAAAACGACACATAAAATTGAAGCATGCTTCAATTTTTTTTGGTCGTTTTTTTGAAGACATAAAACGACGTTTTCCCCCACACACAGTCAATTAAAGTGACGTTTTTAAAAACGTCATTTTTTTTCATCACATAAAGTGATGGTGTGTACGCGGCATAAGAGGCTGGGCGGGACTGACGTTTTGACGTCACTTCCGCCCAGCAGAGCTATGGGGACGGGTGGGGGCCATCTTGCCCTCACTCAAGTCCTCGCTCTCCAGGCTGCAGCATCCGATCTCCTCCGACGGCTCCGGTAAGCGGCGGAGGGCGCGGAAAAGCGGCGGGAGGGGGGGGGGCCCCTCTCCCGCCACCGATAACGGCGATCTCGCGGCGGATCCGCCGCGGAGACCGCCGTTATCGTTTACACGGCCGCCAGCTGAAAACATGGATATCTCAGTTGTGGCAGCAGCTGCTGCCGTTACTGAGATATCCATGTTTAAAAAGAGGACGTACATATACAGTGGGGGGTCCGTAAGTGGTTAAGTGGTTAAAGTAGCTCCAACACTTTTTTGAGCTTCAAGCGTTTGGCTTCAGGCGAATTGGATGGGAGTTGGTGAACCATCTCCATAGAGAATAATCAATTTTATTTCTTCCTGGGCGTTTCGGAGCTTCGAGCGACAAAACATTCAGGTGTGAATGGGGCCTAAAAATGATCTTGTGGTTTCACGTTCGTTTTATGTGCCAAAAGCAGACTGGGCTTTTGTGATATATTTTCCGCATTTTGTTTCCTCAGGTTCATTGTGGCGTTGGAATTTGATGGATAGTCAGAGCTCCATGAGATCTGATGAAGAAGGGCATCTCCCAAACCAAGACAATGGAAGTTCCGTCAGATCTGTTGAAGAAGAGAACCTCCCAAACCAGGACAGTTCCATTTCAACAGCCAATAACAGTCTTCATTATCCAAAGGATCAAGATGAACCTCAAGTGTGTGACGTCAACTGTCAACAGGCAAAACCATCCTTGGCCTGTCCACTTTGCGGTAAGACATTTACCAAGAAGTCAAAATTCTCCAAACACGTCAAGTACCACACCGTCAAGAGGCCTCACTCTTGCCCTGAATGTGACAAGAGCTTCATCCGGTCTTCTGATCTGTCCAAGCACACCATCGTTCACACCGGCGAGAAGCCGTTCGCCTGCAATGAGTGTGGCAGACGTTTTGTCAGCAAGGCCTACCTCACCATCCACACCCGAATCCATACGGGCGAGAAGCCGTATTCGTGCTCCGAGTGCAAGAAGCGTTTTGTCAGCATCTCGGCGCTCATTGTCCACCAAAAGATTCATACGGGAGAAAGACCCCACATCTGCTCGGAGTGCGGGAAGGGCTTCATTCGGAAGTCTGACCTGGTCCAGCACCAAAGGGTTCACACTGGAGAGAAGCCCTATTCTTGCGATGAGTGTGGCAAACGTTTTTTCAGCAAGCCTCATCTCGTTGTCCACCAAAGAGTCCACACAGGAGAGCGCCCGTTTTCCTGCGTTGACTGTGGTAAGTGCTTCAGTAGCAAAACGCACCTGGTGGTCCACCGTCGGATTCACACCGGTGACAGGCCTTACCCATGTACGGAGTGCGGAAAGTGTTTCATCCGGAAGGCAGTCTTGGTCCTGCACCAGAGGACCCATGCTGGGGAGAAGCCATATTCTTGTGCTGAGTGCGGGCGCCATTTTGCTTACAAGAACTACCTGAGCAGCCACCGCAAGATCCACCTTGGCATGAAGCCCTTCCCTTGCCCCGAATGCGGCAAATGCTTTATCAGCAACTCTGAATTGGTGAAACACCAGAGGACTCATACAGGGGAACGACCCCATTTTTGTGCAGAGTGCGGCAAATGCTTCACTAAGAAGTCCCACCTCAACCGCCACTTGAGGATCCACTCCGGTGACAAGCCTTACTCCTGCAACTGGTGCAGCAAGTGTTTTATTGTCAACTCTGACCTGGTCAAGCACCAGCTGACCCACACTCGAGATAAGACCTGTTCCTGCCCAGAATGTGGCAAGAGCTTCCTTAACAACTCCCACCTTGTTCTCCACAGACGAGTCCACCACGGTGCTGAGCAGTACCCATGTCCTGAGTGTGGAAAGTGCTTTCCTACTCCCGCCCTCCTTCTGAACCACCAGAGGTCCCACACTGAGGAGAAACCATTTATCTGCAGTGAGTGTGGGAAGAGCTTTGTCCGGAATATGGATCTAGTGAAACACCTGAGGAGTCACACGGGTGAGAAGCCTTATTCTTGCACAGAGTGTGGACGCAGCTTTGCTGAGAAGTCTTACCTTCACATACACCAGAGGACTCATACTGGCGAACGGCCTTACCCCTGCCCGTTGTGTGGCAAATGTTTCATCAGCAACTCCGACCTAGCCAAGCATGTGAGGATTCATACAGGCGAGCGGCCCCATGGCTGCACTCGGTGCGGAAAACGCTTTATAAAAAAGTCACATCTCACCCGACACGAGACCATCCATGTGGATGTACAGATTGACTTTCCACTTTGAATCAGGAAGTCTCAGTGTTCAGGTGAAAACTAAATGGGGTCCCCCAAAAAAACAGTTGTAGAAGACTGAATGGGGTCCAACAAACTCCAATGGCTATAGAGAAGCAAATGGGGTCCATCAATATCAATCAGCTTAGAAGAGAAAATGGAGTCCATCAAAACCCAGCTACTCCAACACATTAAACAGGCCCACCAAAACTAAATAGCTATATGGGACTAGATGTGGTCTGCTAAAACTCAACAGCCTGGTGAACACTATTCGGGGTCTCCCAAAAACCAACAGTAATAGAAGACTGAATGGGCTCCACCAAAATCCATCAGCTTAAAGGAGAAAATAGGGTCCATCAAAACCCAGCTGCTCCAACAGATTAAGCAAGGACCACCAAAACTAAATAGGGGACTAAATGTGGTCCACCAAAACCCAGAAACTTGGTGAACACTGATTGGGGTCCCCCCAAAACCCAACAGCTATAGAGGAATGAATAGAGTTCAGCAAAACCCAAAAGTTACAGAAAACTAAATAGGGTCCACCTAAATTCCAACAGTTTAGAGGAGAAAATAGTCTATCAAAACCTAAATTCTCTAAAATTAAACAACACCCACCAAAACTCAATAGTTATAAGGGACTAAATGTGGTCTGTCAAAACCCGAAAGCCCGGGGAACACCGATTGGGGTCCCTGAAAACTAAACAGGTATAGAGAACTAAATAGGATGCACCAAAACCCAACAGGTATAGAAGACTGAATGGGTTTCCACCAAAATCTAACAGCTATAGTCATACTTAATGGGGTTCAACAAAATTCAGTAGCTATAGGGGATTAAATAAGATCCATCAAACAGGTCCACCAAAACTCAATAGCTATAGGGTCTAAATGTGATCCACTAAAATCCAACAGCTATTGCGTACTAAATAGGGACTAGTTGTAGAAGACTGAATGGGGTCCAATAAACTCCAACGGCTATAGAGAAGCAAATGGGGTCCACCAAAATCAATTAGCGTAGAAGAGAAAATGGGGTCCATCAAAACCCTGTTGCTCCAACACATTAAACAGGGCCCACCAAAACGAAATGGCTATATGGGACTAGATGTTGTCTGCTAAAACCCAACAGCCTGGTGAACACTAATCAGGGTCTCCCAAAGCCCAACAGTAGTAGAAGAATGAATGGGGTCCATCAAAATCCAACAGCTATAAAGAAGCAAATGGGGTCCACCAAAATCCATCAGCTTAAAGGAGCAAATAGGGTCCATCAAAACCCAGCTGCTCCAACAGATTAAGCAAGGACCACCAAAACTAAATAGGGGACTAAATGTGTACCACCAAAACCCAGAAACTTGGTGAACACTGGGGTCCCCCAAAAACCCAACAGCTATAGAGGAATAAATAGGGTTCACCAAAACCCAACAGTTACAGAAGACTGAATAGGGTCCACCAAATTCCAACAGCTTAGAGGAGCAAAGAGAGTTCATCAAGTCCCGAATTCTCTAAACATTAAACAACGCCCACCAAAACTCAATAGCTATAAGGGACTAAAAGTGGTCTATCAAAACCCAGGAGCCTGGGGAAGACTGATTGGGGTTTCCCGAAAACTCAACAGGTATGGAGGACTTAATAGGATGCACCAAAACCCAACAGTTATAGAAGACTGAATGGGGTCCATCAAAATCCAACAGCTATAAAGAAGCAAATGGGGTCCACCAAAATCCATCAGCTTAAAGGAGCAAATAGGGTCCATCAAAACCCAGCTGCTCCAACACATTAAACAGGGCCCACCAAAACCAAATAGCTATATGGGACTAGATGTGGTCTACTAAGGCCCAACAGCCTGGTGAACACTAATCGGGGTCTCCCAAAACCCAACAGTAATAGAAGATTGAATGGGGTCCATCAAAATCCAACAGCTATAAAGAAGCAAATGGGTCCATCAAAACCCAGATGCTCCAACAAGGCCCACTAAAACTAAATAGCTATAGGGGACTAAATGAGGTCAACCAAAACCCAGAAACTTGGTGAACTCTGATTGGGGTTCCCAAAAACCCAACAGCTATAGAGGAATAAATAGGGTTCACCAAAACCCAACAGTTACAGAAGACTGAATAGGGTCCACCAAATTCCAACAGCTTAGAGGAGCAAAGAGAGTTCATTAAGTCCCGAATTCTCTAAAAATTAAACAACGCCCACCAAAACTCAATAGCTATAAGGAACTAAATGTGGTCTATCAAAACCCAGGAGCCTGGGGAAGACTGATTGGGGTTTCCCAAAAACTCAACAGGTATAGAGAACTAAATAGGATGCACCAAAACCCAACAGTTCTAGAAGATTGAATGGGTTTCCACCAAAATCTAACAGCTATAGACATACTAAATTAGGTTCAACAAAGTTCAGTAGCTATAGGGGATTAAATGGGATCCATCAAACAGGTCCACCAAAACTCAATAGCTATAGGGTCTAAATGTGATCCACTAAAATCCAACAGCTATTGCGTACTAAATAGGGACTAGTTGTAGAAGACTGAATGGGGTCCAACAAACACCAACGGCTATAGAGAAGCAAATGGGGTCCACCAAAATCAATCAGCGTAGAAGAGAAAATGGGGTCCATCAAAACCCTGTTGCTCCAACACATTAAACAGGGCCCACCAAAACGAAATGGCTATATGGGACTAGATGTTGTCTGCTAAAACCCAACAGCCTGGTGAACACTAATCGGGGTCTCCCAAAACCCAACAGTAGTAGAAGACTGAATGGGGTCTATCAAAATCCAACAGCTATAAAGAAGCAAATGGGGTCCACCAAAATGCATCAGCTTAAAGGAGCAAATAGGGTCCATCAAAACCCAGTTGCTTCAACAGATTAAACAAGGGCCATTAAAACTAAATGGCTATAGGGGACTAAATGTGTACCACCAAAACCCAGAAAATTGGTGAACACTGGGGTCCCCCAAAGCCCAACAGTAGTAGAAGACTGAATGGGGTCCATCAAAATCCAACAGCTATAAAGAATTAAATGGGGTCCACAACAGCTATTGCGTACTAAATATGGTCTACTAAAATCTAGTTGCCGTAGAGCAACCAAAGAATGAAGAAAATTGAAGTGTATAGAATTTTTTTTTTTTTTTTTTAAGTCCTCCTGACGCCGTAATTCCTAGATTGCTTTACAATTTTGCATGGAGCCCATGTTTCATAGCTATACCCCTGATTACCTGAGTTCCCACTTAGCATATAAACGTATGGCTCACACTTTAGTCTGAGACCTATGAAGGTCCAAACCTGCCAGGGTCTAATTTTTTGTATTTTTTTTGCAATTAAAAAATCTTTCAGCCTTCGGGCATTGGTTATAATCCAATATTTGCCCTCACGGGTCTATAGGATCCTTTTGTAAGGTACAGGAGCTGGTACAGAAGTGGATGTCAATTTTATGTATTTTGATAAAATGGTTGGAAGGCCTATAGGGTCTCCCCACAGAGGTTTGTACTAATGATTGAAGAACAAAGACTTTCTTCCCACCAAATATATTTTCGGTGTGGACCTCTACAATTCCGTTACATTCATGTTGTAGCTTTGCCACGGTGGTTGATGGATTTCAGAGGACAAAATCTTCCCTTGGGGGATACTTATTAATATTTCAGTCCCAGTCCCAACATAGTATTAAGTCTGCCTCAGGCTTGCCAGTGATGATTGGACCTGCCCCGTTACCTGCATGGCCCGCCAAAACCCCACCTCTAGTGGGACCTCCCACTCTCGGTTCACCATCACCGTAATGAATGCTTTATTGAGTTATTGTGCAAATAAGGCCGGGTTTCCCCGCATCCGATTCGCATGACATGCAAGTGTGATCAGCTCTTAATGAAGGCCAGTTTACAGAGGTCTGGGGCGACCGCGGTCAACATTCCGAAAAGGTCCTGTGCGTGTTTCGGTCCAGTTCAGGTGCAAATTCATGCAGATATTCGGACCTGATACGCACCTGAACCAGTGAACGGGAACGCACTGGACTCCATGCTGTGAACCGCGGACGCACATATGTGAACCCGGCCTAAGGGTGACCTTGTGATCCCTGGACATGGCTCCGGACACAGCATCATTGAGGCTGAAGTGCAAGATGTGGGACTATCCCGGCAAATCCGGGACAGTTGGCATCTGTACATTAAGGTCATAGTTAGACTAAAGAGACCCACAATTGCTATTTAAAGTGTATGTCCCACCAAAACTTCTTAGTTTTGGATAGAGAGGGGAAGGGTTTAGAATCCCTTTGCAGTTTTTACTGCCATCCAGGGTCCATATTTCCTGTCCTGTCCGTATTTTCCAACAAACAACATCCTGTCCTATTATATTTCTGTCTGTGTCTGTAACGTACCTGGTGGTGGAGCCTGAAGTATTGAGGAAGGCCTCACTTACAGCCTTGGCCTTGGAGTCCCTGGTAGGGTGACAGGGAATGCTGGAGCACAGAGTGGCATGAGACCCTGGTAAATTTCTCGCTGGAGTGCAGATCGGCACAAGACGGAGTCGGACAGTCCAGGTCAGCAACTATGGAGCAGATCAGGTTCAGGCGGCAGGCAGAAGAGTAGTCAGGAGTCAGGCCAAGGTCGATAACAGCAGAAGGAGAAGGCAGAAGCGTAATCCAGTGACAAGCCAATGGTCAGTACAGGCGGCTTTCAGGCAGAGGCAGGATCAGGTTGGTAACAGGAACTTAGTAGACCAAACGGCACTGACACACTACACTAGTGCAGTTTAAATAGCCCTTGTGGTGCCAATGCGTGCTCGTGCACGGGTACGTGCACCTGCTAACCGGCCACGAGCAGGGTTTCTTAGATTTGTGCATCTGCGCACACGAATCTTCCTTTCCTGACAGTGTCCTGTGTGCAGATTTTACCTCACTTCCTGTCTGATGAAACTGTTGTCCGCAGGACAGGAAGTGAGGGTAAATTTCTCTAACTGAGCCCTAGGTACCAGCAAAACCAGAGGCCTGATTTCTCCCCAATTCATCCAAAAGTAAGAAAGAAAATTCATGCTTAAAATACACTTTAAGCTTTAGGTGAATGGTGGTTTGTTGACTTAAAGCGGAGTTCCACCCTAAAAATGAACTTTCTATTAACAGCTTGCCGTTTACTCACATCTATCTGGCTGTTACTAGGCAGATTTCGTAATCTGCCTAGTTCCTGGTCCTAGGTGGTTCAACTTCCTGTCCTAAGACCCCCTTGCCTCCTGGGAAATGATGACACTCATTTCCCAGGAGTCTCTGGGCATTACTGTGCCTAAAGATCGCCCAGCATGCACCTCTCCCTGAAAACCAGGAAGAAAAAGGAAACTGGGCTTCACACGCCCACACATATGATGGATACGGCCACAACATGAGCTGGAGGATATAAGACAATGATTTCTGGAACGATTGGGGAGCTATTATCGGGGCTGAAGTCCAAGATGTGGGACTGTCCCGGCAAATCTGGGACAGTTGGCCTCTGTATGTTTGGGGTCGTGGTGAGACTAAAGAGACCCACAATTATTTTAAATACACTTTTTAACTTTTAGGCGAAAAGTGTCTTTTTGACTCAACTTTGCATCCCAGCAACATTCACTGCTCCTCTCACAAAGCCATAGTGGCGACCCTTTCGTGCGCAGAATTTCTCCAGCATTATAGTTTATCAACGCAGAGCAACGCCATCCTTTGGCTTTGCAGCGGCCATGCATTGCAATGAGTTGTGATCCCTGGACATGGACATTGTGATCCCTGGACATGGCGCTGAACACAGAATTATCGGGGGCTGAAGTCCAAGATGTGGGACTGTCCCGGCAAATCCAGGACTGTTGGCATCTGTATGTTGGGGTCATGGTGAGACAAAAGAGGCCCACATTTGCTATTTAAAATACACTTTAACCTTTAGGTATGGTAAATGGTGGTTTGTTGACTCAACTTTGCATCCCTTCAATGTTCTCTGCTCCTCCCACAAAGCCGTATTGGTGACCCCTTTTTCATGCACAGAAATTTTCCAATGTTATAGAGTTTATCAACGGGGCGAGATGCCAACTTTTGGCTTTAATTCTCCGCCGGCCTTGGATTGGACAGCATGGAACCCCATTAGGAATGGTTTAAAGGGGAAACCCTGTATTTTATCTCATACAACCATTACTGATAACCTTACGCATGTTTGTACATACTATACAGTATATATATATTTTTATAGTATATGTTATATAGTGTTTTTAATATGTAGCACTAAAATGAATATCTAGTTGAAGTTCATGTTTCATTATTTATATAAACTTTCTGTTTTTGAAGGACCGTCCGTTGCGTTTGGTTTACTAAAGAGGTGGGTTCACTTGAGTGAATAAGGAGAAGCTGTGTTCACATTATGTACCCAATCATGTCCAAGGGCCAGTCCTGTTTTTTTTTTTTTTTTCATTTCCCTAGCACATGATTGGATATTTATTTTATTATTATTATTATTGGATATTTATTTGACAATTTACTCAGCACTTTACATAATGTACTTTCACATCAGCCCCTGTCTCCAAAAAGCTTACAATCTAAGGTCCCAATATACATACGGAATAAGGGCCAATTGAAGTGATTGTAAACAAGCATACGCTAGTCGCTAGGCGATTCCCTGTAATATAAAAGCAATCATAGCGGTTGTTCAGCCGCTTGATTGCTTTTACAGGCGGCAAGAGGGGACGCCCCCACTTAACCTTAGGTGAACGTCATATGATGTCCTTAGGTCCAAGTTGAGATATCTGATTGATGCCCCTCTCAACACCCTCAGGTGCTTCTCAGGTCTTTCCCGTGCAATGGAGGAGCTGGAGAATGAATCCATAGAGGTGACCTTAGACCTGATGGTCCCCAGCCATCTCTATGACCCATGAAGGGCCGCAAGCGACGTTGCCGGCAAATGTAAACACTGCCGTTTTTATTCCTGGAAAGCCCGAGGTCGTTTTTTTTTATTTTTTTTTATCCAGGATAGAGGAGAGATATGGGGACTTATAGACCCCAGATTTCTCCGTAAAGAGGACCTGTCATGCCCTATTCATATTACAAGGGATGTTTACATTCCTTGTATTAGGAATAAAAGTGATAAAAAAAATTAAAGGAAAATTGTAAAAATAAAATAAACAAAAAAAATGTAAAGCGCCCCGTCCCCGCGTGCTCATGCGCATACGTAGGTCACAACCGCTTATGTAAACAGAGTTCAACCCACACATGTGAGGCTTGACGTGGTTACTAGGAAAGCAGAGGGGCTGGTAAGAACACCAGGGACTTCTCATAAAGGAAGCAATACAAAGAGAACAGGAGACTTTCTCATACAAGTACATGGTACAGCAGGCTACACATCGGGAATATGAAGTGTTGGGTTTACAGATCCTTTAACTTACCACCATTGGTTGTCTTCGGAGTGCGGGAGGAAACTGGAAACCAAAATCACGCAAGAGCATGCAAACTCCATGCAGGTGGTGTCCTTGTTGGAATTGGGATCGAGGACCCCGGTGCTGCCCATTTAAAGCACACCCAGGTTCACCCTATTTATTAACATTCACTTTGGTAGGTGAACAGCCTCCACCCCTTTAGTAAATCAAGGCCACTGTTTATTATTACTATGGACTTTATGTAGTCGTGTTTGACCTACAATATACTGGAACTATACCTGTCTGCTTTTGTGTCTTTGATTGGGCATCCCCCCTCCCCCCTCAGCTCTTGATTGGTCCCAGTAGCCATCATACCATGACAGCCTGGGGCTCTGCTTAAAGTGGCTGTAAACCTCAAACATTGGCCCAGATTCAAGAAGCAATTGCGCCTGCGTAACCATAGGTTACACAGCGCAATTGCTTACTTGCCCCGGCGTTACGAATGCTCCTGATTCAGGAACATCGTAACGCCGACTGCAGCCTAAAATCTGCGTGGCATAAGGCTCTTATGACACGCATATCTTAGGCTGCATTCTAGCGATGACCGCTAGGGGGCGCTCCCATTGTGCTCAGTGTATAGTATGCAAATTGCATACTAACACCGATACACAACGTTGTGTGAGCCCTGCGTACACAATTTACGTAGTTTCGCGTAAGGTTGCACATCCTAATAGCACGCGCAGCCAATGCTAAAGGATACCCTTCGTTCCCGCGTCGCGATATTTGAAATCTACGTCGTTTGCGTAAGTGATTCGTGAATGGCGCTGGATGTCATTCACGTTCACTTTGAAGCAAATGACGTCCTTGCGACGTCATTTGCCGCAATGCACGTCGGGAAAGTTTCCCGACGGAGCATGCGCTCTACGCTCGGCGCGGGAGCGTGCCTAATTTAAATGATTCCCGCCCCCTACGGGATCATTTACATTAGGCGCCTTTACGCAGGGCAAGTTTACACAGCGCACACGCTATTTACGGAGCTACTGCTCCGTGAATCGCGGGTCGCGCAGTAAATTTGCGGGGGCGCAGGGCAAAAACGCTGCCCTGCGCCTCCGTAACAGATGGGCAAATTCTACCTGAATCTGGGCCATTAAATATAACCAAAGCATATCCCTCTATAGTGTATACTTGTCTCGATCCAAAGCACCAAGTGTCATTTCTGTCTACTGTTTCGTTCCTCTACTATCAGCATGAATCACTTCTGACAAGTTTTCCTGACACCAAGAGAAAAAAAGGTGGCAGGGAAGGGACCTCCAGCACACAACCTGTGATTGACAGCCTCGGCCATAGCTCCCAACTGTCCCTGATTTCGAGGGACTGTCCCTGATTCGGAGCAATGTCCCTCTGTCCCTCATTTTGGTCTGATCTATATAGTTGTATATAAAATGCACTTTTTATCTATCAAAAGGTGTTTTGCAGCGCTAAACCCTTCATCTGATTTCTATATTGCTGCATTTGTAAATTCCAAAAGCCAATATAAAGCAAAAGTAGTGGTTAAAAAAAAAAGCACTTGTGTGGTTACCCAATCTTGTTTTTTTTGTACAATTCTCCTTTAAGGGGTGTGGAAAGAGGCGTGTCCTATGCCTGCATACTTTTGCTGATAGGTGTCCCTCATTCCCATCTCAAAAAGTTGGGAGGTATGGCCTCGGCTCCCTTCCTGTGTGCTGTGTGAAGTTGGGTGTCTCTCTTCCCTCCAATCAGCTCTCAGAGCTCTCCTCACTGATCCTACCTGCATTGTGGTGTCACCCTACACCCAAACAGGCCGCTTTATGCTGTTCAGTTTCTTGAAGCTTTATTGAAAATTGTTCAAACTCACAAAGCCAGGCTGTGGACTATCGCTCACTGCCAGACCCTCTGATACTCCTTCAATGCATTTCTCCCCAATAGTATCCTAGTGATGAAGAGGAGGAACGGATACCAGGAGGAATACATCCCGTGGCCGGTGGATAATCTATAAGACAACCTGGAATGGAATCATCTTTATTTATGTTGTCGCCCTATTTGGTTTTCCAAAGGAATTAGTAAATAATGTATTACAGGGAGGAGAATCAGGCAGATCTCCTGGTATGAGAGCCTCTGGTGGACCCTGCTGGGATAAGGAATCAATACTACCACCCCTATGCACAAGCTCAGCCTTCTTTGTCTCCATACATCTCACCTTGATTGTATTCAACCCAAGGTGAAGGGTCGGAGGTTCAGCCTGCTGTACCACACTGCCTGCTGTACCACACTGATCAGGAGCCTGCTGTACCACACTGATCAGGAGCCTGCTGTACTGCACTGATCAGGAGCCTGCTGTACCACACTGATCAGGAGCCTGCTGTACTGCACTGATCAGGAGCCTGCTTCACTGCACTGATCAGGATCCTGCTGTACTGCACTAATCAGGAGCCGGCTGTACTGCACTGATCAGAAGCCTGCTGTACTACACTGATCGGGAGCCTGCTGTACTGCACTGATCAGGAGCCTGCTTCACTGCACTGATCAGGATCCTGCTGTACTGCACTAATCAGGAGCCTACTTTACTGCACTGATCAGGAGCCGGCTGTACTGCACTGATCAGAAGCCTGCTGTACTGCACTGATCAGGAGCCTGCTGTACCGCACTGATCAGAAGCCTGCTGTACCGCACTGATCAGGAGCCTACTGTACCGCACTGATCAGGAGCCTGCTGTACCGCACTGATCAGGAGCCGGCTGTACTGCACTGATCAGAAGCCTGCTGTACTGCACTGATCAGGAGCCTGCTGTACCACACTGATCAGGAGCCTGCTGTACTGCACTGATCAGGAGCCTGCTGTACCACACTGATCAGGAGCCTGCTGTACTGCACTGATCAGGAGCCTGCTTCACTGCACTGATCAGGATCCTGCTGTACTGCACTAATCAGGAGCCGGCTGTACTGCACTGATCAGAAGCCTGCTGTACTACACTGATCGGGAGCCTGCTGTACTGCACTGATCAGGAGCCTGCTTCACTGCACTGATCAGGATCCTGCTGTACTGCACTAATCAGGAGCCTACTTTACTGCACTGATCAGGAGCCGGCTGTACTGCACTGATCAGAAGCCTGCTGTACTGCACTGATCAGGAGCCTGCTGTACCGCACTGATCAGAAGCCTGCTGTACCGCACTGATCAGGAGCCTACTGTACCGCACTGATCAGGAGCCTGCTGTACCGCACTGATCAGGAGCCTGCTTTAGGTCATATGAGCTGCAGAAATGTATGTGCCTCCTCAATTCAATAATTGAGAGCCTTCAGAGAAGAAAAATAAAAAAAGTAGAATCTCTGATAATATCAGTTGCAGAGTCTGGGACTTTTCACTTCAGCAGCCCAAAGCCTACAGAAGAAGTAGCTAAGGGACCGGTTATCTGAGCCATAAAGTTTCTTGTGACAGATTTTTCACTGCTGGGGCCCTACAGAAAAAAGGGGAGGTGTCCACTTGTCTAAGCTGCTGGGAGTCTCGTAACTTCTCTCTATTAATCTGGAGCCTGGGGGCGGGGGGGGGGGGGTGGAATGATAGGAAGATTCTGGTTATCTTTGCTGCAGAGAGCCTTGCCCCTACTCCATCGGTCAGGGAAAGGTGTTTTTTTTTTTCATAGAGTTTACTACCGCTTTAAGGCAACTGAGAAAAAAAAGATTCTTGTGACCCTTTTCCAAATGATTTGCAAAGAACAATCGCTGCATGAATGCTATGCAGCCAGCAAATGTGGCTGCTTGTACCTACTGTATAGCTGGGCGACACGGGGAACAAATACCATAGCTGGAACCAGCACGGCAGATCAACGGCACTGCATCGCTTTAACTGGACTATTGCGCGGTCGTGCGATGCTATACCCAAACAAAACTGACATCCTTTTTTACCCACGTATAGAGCTTTATTTTGGTGGTATTTGATCACCTCTACAGTTTTTATTTATTGCGCTATAAATTATGCTAAATATTGGGGGCGTGGCTTAAAGGGGATGTGGTTAACTAAAGTCTGAGATGACTTACATAGTGGAGAATGTGGTAATATATAGGGAAAGAAAAAGAGGGATGGAGGGGGGAGAGAGAGAGAAAAAGAAAGAAAGGGAAGGAGAGAGAGAGAGAAAGGAAGACATAAACGGGAAAAAGAGGGATAGAGGGAGAAAGAAAGAGTAATAAAAAGAGGGATAGTGAGAGAAAGAGGGATGGAGGGAGAGAGGAAGAAAGAGGGAGGCATGTAGAAAAAGAGGGATGAAGTAGGGTGACCACATTTCCAAACTACCATTCAGGGACACCCTCCCTTCCCAAAAATCAGCTTGTGGTGTAACAAATCAAAGCACAGTGATTGGACACAAGAGGCAGGATTTATGATTTCTCCAATCACAAGCAGGGGGCGGGGACTGTCCTCTTCCAGGCATTCCCGGCCAGGACAAGTACTGTCAGTGAGTAAAGCGATGAGGTGGCGGCCTTTTTTGGGGGCATTAATTTGGCTTGGGGGGTGGCTGTGTCAGTTTCATTCCGGGGACACTGTATTGTCCGGGAATGAAGGTGCCCGGGACAGACCTGCAAAATGTGGGACTGTCCCGGGCAATCCGGGACACGTGGTCACCCTATGATGAAGGGAGGAAGAAATAAAGAGAAAAGGGATGGAGGGAGATGGAAAGAGGGATGGGGAGAAGGAGAGAGAGAGAAAGAAGGGAAGAGAGATGGAGGGAGGGAGAGAGAGAGGGGGAGGCAAAAAGAAAGAAAGAGGGAGGGAGAAAAAAAGAGAGAAATAAGAGGGAGAGAGAGAACTTGCTATGTGGGCGGGCTGGGGTGACACGGCGACCATGCGCATGCCGCACCAGGTGACAGCAGAGCGGTGCATCCATTTTATGGGGTATCAGACACCCCCCAGCACACCCCGCCCCTGCCCACGACAAAGCCTATGTTCTGGGACAGGCTCAGACTTGGACATGGGTCGGGCAAATCGGGACTGTTGGCAACTATGGTGTTATATCTTTGTGCTTTTAATAACTAAAATGCCATTCCCTCCCCATTAATACCTGTTAGTATAATGAAGTTTAAGTCATTTCCTGCAAAAGGGTGACAACCCTGTAGTGCGGCTGTGAAAATATCCACAGCGTTGTCACCTTCTCCTGTTAGCCGCAGCCGTAAGAGGTAAGTCATGATGCTGCCTCTAGCACCAGCGTTGTTACCCATGAGGCATTTCACTCCTTTACTGCCAGTCCAGTCCATCTTCATTGCACATCACAATGGCCTGGAGACTTCTGAAAGGGATGCTGGGAGTTAAAATCCAGGTCACCGGAAGCAGCACTTCCAACATTACCAATGAAGGTGGGTGTAAGATGAAGGAGAAAGAGCTTGGTTAGTGGTGGCTGAGGAAGACACCTAGATGATAAGGAAGGAGGGAGGGGTTGGTCAATAAAGGTGGGCAGACAATTAAAAAAGACAGGTGGATGATCAGTGAGTTGAGTTGAGAGGTATCTTAATATAGCGCGGTCTTCCCCCGAAGGGTCCCGACGCATGGATGCCAGAAGGGAGAGGTTGGTCAGTGGTGGCCAAAAAAGGGTGGGTGGATGACAAAGGATTTTTTTTTTTTGTGGTGGCAATCGAAGGTGGGTAGATGATCAAGAAGGAAGGGGTTGGCCAGTGTGGCCAATGAAGGTGGTTGGTTGATGAAAAAGGAATGGGGTCAGTTGGTGGTGGCCAATGAAGACGAGTGGATGATGAACAAAGAGGGAGGGATTGGTCAGTGGTGGTTGATGAAGATGGGTGGACAATGAAGAAAGACGGGGATAATAAGTGGATGCCAATGAAGGTAGGTGGATGGTGCAGAAGGAAGAGGTTGGTCAGTACTGGCCAAAAAAAGGTGGTTGGATGATGGAGAAGGAGTAGGGTTTGTCAGTAGTGGCAACTGAAGGTGGGTGGATAATTAAGAAGGAAGGGGGTTGGTCAATGTGTCCAATGAAGGTAGGTGGATGATGAAGAAGGAATGAGGTCAGTCAGTGTTGGCCAATGAATGTGGGTGGATGATAAAGGAATGGGGTTGGTTCGTGGTGGCCAGGGAAGGTGGGTGAAGAAGAGGGGTATCAGTCGGTGGTGGCCAGTGAAGTTGGGTGGATGATGGTGACCAATGATTGTGGGTGGATGATGAAGTGAAGTTGGGTGTATGATGAAGAAGGGATAGGGTTGGCTATTTGGTGACCAATGATTGTGGGTGGATGATGAAGACGGAATGAGGTCAGTAGGTGTTGGCCAATGAATGTGGGTGGATGATAAAGGAATGGGGTTGGTTTGTGGTGGCCAGGGAAGGTGGGTGGATGAAGAAGAGGGGTATCAGTCGGTGGTGACCAGTGAAGTTGGGTGGATGATGGTGACCAATGATTGTGGGTGGATGATGAAGAAGGAATGAGCTTGGTTTGTGGTGGCTAGGTTGGTGGATGATGAAGGGGGGGGGGTGTCGGTCAGTGATGGCCAAGGAAGGTGGGTGGATGAAGGAGGCAGGGATTGGTCAGTACAAAAACTGGGGGTTGATCAGTGGATGCTAATCAAGGTGGGTTGCCAGTGAAGGACATGGGGTTGATCAGTGGATGCCAATATAGGTGGTTGGACGGTGCAGAAAGGGGAGGTTGGTCAGTGGTGGCCAATAAGGGTGAATGCATGAAAGAGAAGGTGAGGGGTTGTAGGTGGTGGCGGCAATTGAAGGTTGGTGGATGATTAGAAAAGAAGGGGATTGGTCAGTGTAGCCAATGAAGGTAGGTGGATGATGAAAAAGGAATGGGGTTTATAGTGGTTGCCAATGAATGTGGTTGAATTACGAAGGAATGGGGTTGGTTCATTGTGGCCAGTGAAGTTTGGTGGATGAAGAAGGGGGGTGTCAGTTGGTGGTGGCCAATGAAGTTGGGGGGATGATGGAGAAGAAATAGGCTTGATCGGTGGCCAATGAATGTGGGTAAATGACGAAGAAGGAATGGGGTTGGTATGTGGTGGCCTGATAAGGTGGGTAGATGATGAAGGAATGGGGTCGGTCGTTGGTGGCCAATAAATGTAGGTGAATGACGAAGAATGAGTGGGGTTGGTTCATGGTGGCCAGTGAAGTTGGGTAGACGAAGAAGGGGGGGCGAACCAAATAAGTTTATCTGGGTCTCATCAGATCACAGGACATGGTTCCAGTATTCCATGTCCTTAGTCTGCTTGTCTTTAGCAAACTGTTTGTGGACTTTCTTGTGCATCATCTTTAGAAGAGGCTTCCTTCTGGGACGACAGCCATGCAGACCAATTTGATGCAGGGTGCCGCGTATGGTCTGAGCACTGACAGGCTGACCCCCCCCCACCCATTCAACCTCTGCAGCAATGCTGGCAGCACTCATATGTCTATTTCCTAAAGACAACCTCTGGATATGACGCTGAGCACGTGCACTCTTGTTTGGTCAACCATGGCGAGGCCTGGTCTGAGTGGAACCTGTCCTGTTAAACCGCTGCATGGTCTTGGCCACTGTGCTGCAGCTCAGTTTCAGGGTCCTAGTAATCTTCTCATAGCCTAGGCCAGTGATGGCGAACCTTGGCACCCCAGATGTTTTGGAACTACATTTCCCATGATGCTCATGCACTTTGCAGTGTACTAGAGTATCATGGGAAATGTAGTTCCAAAACATCTGGGGTGCCAAGGTTCGCCATCACTGGCCGAGGCCATCTTTATGTAGAGCAACAATTCTTTTTTTTTTAAAGATCCTCAGAGAGTTTTTTGCCATGAGCTGCCACGGTGACCAGTATGAGAGAGTGAGAGCGATAACACCAAATTTAACACACTTTCTCCCAATTCACACCTGAGACCTTGTAACACTAACAAGTCACATGACACCGGGGAGGGAAAATGGCTAATTGGGCCCAATTTGGGCATTTTCACTTAGGAGTGTACTCACATTTGCTGCCAGCGGTTTAGACATTAAAGCGGTTCTCCACCCTAAAGTGAAGTTGCGCTGATCGGAACCCTCCCCCCCTCCGGTGTCACATTTGACACCTTTCAGGGGGGAGGGGGGTGCAGACACCTGTCTAAAGACAGGTATTTGCACCCACTTCCGGCCACACGCTACGGGCGAAAGACGGGCATTCCGTCACATCCCGTCTGTCGCCCGTTGTGTGCTGGGAACACTCGGCTCCCAGCACACAGCGTGTGAGCCAATCGGCGGGCGCAGCGCGACTCGCGCATGCGCCGTAGGGAACCGGGCAGTGAAGCCGCAGCGCTTCACTTCCTGGTTCCCTCAGCGTGGATGGCGGGGGGAGCAGCAGAGTGACGAGCGATCGCTCGTCCTCTGCTGCGATCGGCGCTGGACTCCAGGACAGGTAAGTGTCCTAATATTAAAAGTCAGCAGCTGCAGTATTTGTAGCTGCTGGCTTTTAATATTTTGTTCCCATGGCACATCCGCTTTAATGGCTGTGTGTTGAGTTATTTTGAGGGGACAGCAAATGTACACTGTTATACAAGCTGTACACTCTCTACACAACATTGTAGCAAAGTGTCATTTCTTCAGTGTTGTCACATGAAAAGATAGAATAAAATATTTTTAAATGTGATGCGTGTACTCCCTTTTGTGAGATACTGTAAAGTCTAATGAGAGCGACCAACTAAGTCCAATAGGTAGATTCAGAAAGATTGCCGCAACTTTGCGGCGGCGTAGCTTAGCGTGTTTAGGCATACGCCGCCGTAAGTTAGCGAGGCAAGTACTTGATTCTCAAAGTACTTGCCTGCTAAGTTACGGCGGCGTATGCCTAAAGCGGGCGGGCGTAAAGGTGCCTAATTCAAATTCGTCTGAGGGGGCGTGTTTTATGGTAATGAGGCTTGACCCGACGTGATTGACGTTTTTTTCTAACTGCGCACGGGCCTATTGATTTTGACGTGGACGTAAATCCCTATTCACGGACGACTTACGCAGATGGATGGTTGGGCGATGCCTATAACGATGTGATGTTGGACAGGGTGGGGAGGAGATGAAGTAGATGGAAGGTTGGGTGATGCCTAGACTGATGTGATGGTGGATGAAGTGGAGAGAAGGTGAAGTGGGTGGAAGGTTGGGCGATGCCTATAACGATGTGATGGTGGACAGGGTGGAGAGGAGGTGAAGTAGATGGAAGGTTGGGCGATGCCTATAACGATGTGATGTTAGACAGGGTGGAGAGGAGGTGAAGTAGATGGAAGGTTGGGCGATGCCTATAACGATGTGATGGTGGATGAAGTAGAGAGAAGGTGAAGTGGGTGGAAGGTTGGGTGATGCCTATAACGATGTGATGGTGGGGAGGAGGTGAAGTAGATGGAAGGTTGGGCGATGCCTATAACGATGTGATGGTGGATGAAGTGGAGAGAAGGTGAAGTGGGTGGAAGGTTGGGTGATGCCTATAACGATGTGATGGTGGGGAGGAGGTGAAGTAGATGGAAGGTTGGGCGATGCCTATAACGATGTGATGGTGGATGAAGTGGAGAGAAGGTGAAGTGGGTGGAAGGTTGGGTGATGCCTATAACGATGTGATGGTGGGGAGGAGGTGAAGTGGGTGATGCCTATAACGATGTGATGGTGGATGGGTTGGAGAGGAGGTGAAGTAGATGGAAGGTTGGGTTATGTATATAACAATGTGATGGTGGATGGGTTGGAGAGGGGGTGAAGTAGATGGAAGGTTGGGTGATGCCTATAACGATGTGATGGCGGATGGGGTGGAGAGGAGGTGAAGTAGATGGAAGGTTGGGCAATGCCTATAACGATTTGATGGTGGATGGGTTGGAGAGGAGGTGAAGTAGATGGAAGGTTGGTTGATGCCTATAACGATGTAATGGTGGATGGGGTGGAGAGGAGGTGAAGTAGATGGAAGGTTGGTTGATGCCTATAACGATGTGATGGTGGATGGGTTGGAGAGGGGGTAAAGTAGATGGAAGGTTGGGCGATGCCTATAACGATGTGATGGTGGACAGGGTGGGGAGGAGATGAAGTAGATGGAAGGTTGGGTGATGCCTACAACGATTTAATGGAGGACGGGGTGGGGAGGAGACGAAGTAGATGGAAGGTTGCTGACTGGGCTTAGAGCAATAAAATTGGCATAGTCGGAGGCTGGTCATGTTCTGCTCACCAGCTGTATTCACAAAACTCCAGGCAGAACAAAAACATACTTTTTTGGTAAATTGATTTTTTTTTAAATATAAATGTCAACATGTACAAATTTATCAATGAAGGAGATGAAACACGATGCTCTATTTGACCACTGAAGTCCTAAAAAGGTCCCAACTTAAGCCTCATTCACATAATAAAAAGTGGCATGATCAACGTTCAGTACACTTTTGAGCGGTTTCCTGGGCACAGATAAAGCTCCCTAAGGATTGTGGGTTCTCATGTGTTTGGTCAGCGCCGAGGGCCTGTAGAAGCTTTTTCCGCATTCCATGCAGCAGTGCGGTTTGATCTTCTTGTGAATCTTCTGGTGGTTCTCCAGAGTCTTTTCCTTTGTAAAGCACTTGCCGCAGGTGTCGCAGGTAAACGGCTTGACCTTGGTGTGGATCTTCTGGTGCCGGTACAGCACCGACTTGGAGGTGTAAGACTTGCCACAGACGGAGCAGGCGTGCGGCTTCTCCCCCGAGTGGCACCGGCGGTGTTTCATGAGGTCGGAGCTGCTGTAGAAGCACTTGCCGCAGTCGAGGCAGGTGAAAGGCCGTTCCCCCGTGTGAGTCCGCATGTGGTTGATGAGCTCCGAATTGCTGACATAGGCCTTGCCGCACTCCGTGCACGAGAACGGCCGCTCGCCCGTGTGCGTCTTTTCGTGGCGGATGACGCCAGAGCGCAACGTGAAGCACTTGCCGCATACGGAGCACGGGTGGGGCTTTTCCCCCGTGTGGCTGCGCTTGTGCTTGCCCAGGTCCGATTTGGTGATAAAAGCCTTGTCGCAATCCGGGCACGGATGGATCCTCAACCCCCGGTGCCTCTTGCGGTGCTCGTTGAGTTCGGATTTGCTGCCGAAGCATTTCTTGCACTCGGAGCATATGTAGGGGCGCTCTCCTGTGTGGCTGCGCTCGTGGATCACCAGATGCGGGATGCGGCTGAAACACTGGCCGCACTTGGCGCAGCAGTAAGGCTTCTCGCCCGTGTGCTTCCTCTGGTGGAACAGGACTTCTGACTGCCACCGAAAGCACTTTCCGCAGTCGGGGCACATGGGCTTTTTATCCGGGGAGAAGATTCGTGGCTTCCGCGCGGGTTCCTTGGCGGGCGTACAATTTGCTAGGTCTGCACCGGTAGGTTGTGTGGGATCGGTAAAGATGGCTGAAAGGGTGTTGAACTGTGTGTGAGTAACTGCTGCCTGGGTGTTGTCTGTACCCGAGGACTGTATGTGACCAGCCTGAACCGGTGTAGGTGGCAGGTGGTCTTTATCAGTCACCGTAGACGACACATTGTCCGCTGCGGCAGCTGCCGACGTTGGGTGGTCTGTCCGGACATACGTAGATGTTATAGGATTGGTAGACTGCACATGGTCCATTTGAGTCAGCGTAGACAGCACATGATTGGTGGTAGGCTGCAAAGGCTCGGTTGAGGTTGGCGCCTCCACATCTACACCGGCAGTAGCCGACGGCAATTGGCTTGCGGAAGTAGCGGCTGGCTGTGGGGAGTCGGTTCCACCCGGGGTAGACGGCGTCCTCTCCACAGTCTGTGAATCGTCCGTACAAACAGGCATTTGTTGCTCCTCGATGGGTGCAGCAGTGTCGCCGTCGGAAAGGTCTCCCTCGTCGCACGATGAAAAGTCCACCGCCGAGTTTAGGTCCAACTTGCTCATGATGGGATCGCACATGGTGGACATGCTGTCTTCTTGATCGTTGCTGTTCTGGACTTCGTTAGAGCAGGCCGGAGAGGGGACAGAGGCATCGGGGACTAGAGGGGTGCTTGTGGGCTCAAGTAAATCTGCAAAGAAGAAGAAGATAAACTGAAACCTTTAAAATAAAACGTATAATAATAATAATAATAGCATGTGACTGTGGGGGCACATTAGAGTGTAAGCTCTTCTGGTGCCGAGACTGGTGTGAACGCTTCAGTGTTCTCTGTATAGCACCACGGTATAAGTCAGAGCTATTACCTGCTGCCCACCAGGCCTACTGACAGCTGATTGCACCATTCTGCGGCACGATCTGTCACCCGCTGTGTCCACCAGTCACAGCGGATGACAGATCATTGTACTGGGCCGGTACCATGTGATCGATTTGACCAATCACAGCGTTGTAGGACAGTTGTACACATTGAATGGCTTTCATTCATTATGTACTGTTGTGCAATGTGACCGATCACAGTGATCACACAGTACAGACAAGGCCAATCCCAGTGCATCTGTACCATGTGATCGCTGTGACCGATCACATGACAGATGTACGCAATGAATGGCATTTTTTTTCCATTGTGTACTGTTGTGTTGATAACTGATTGACCATGTCTGTACCATGAGCACTATGACCAATCAGTGATCAACACAACATTACACAATAAATAAAAAATAATAATGGCGTACATCTGTCATGTGATCGATGCGATTGGTCACAGCAGGGCCGTCTTAATAGCATCATGGGCCCCTACAATGATGACAGTGCAGGTAAACAGACATCAAGTAGGTAGGAGGCAGACTGCCTCCCCTGTGTATCTATCACTCTCAGTGCCATCATGGGGCCCCCCCAATTTCGGGGCAGTGTGGGCTCAAGGACCAGCTGCTTTGGGGAAAGTGCAGGGGCCCCTCATACAGCTGGGGCCCCTGGGCAGTGCCCTGGTGTGCCCTCTCATTAAGACAGCCCTGGGTCACAGTGATCACTTGGTACATATGCACTGTGATTGGCCTTGCCTGTAACATGTGATCACTGTGATTGACCATGTCTGTACCATGAGCAATCGCAGTGATCACATGTTACAGGCAGGGCCAATCACAGTGCGTACCAAGTGATCACTGTGACCAATCACAGACAGATGTACACGATTTTTTATTTATTTATTGTGTAATGTTGTGTTGATCACCGATTGGTCATAGTGCTCATTGTACAGACATGGTCAGTTATCAACACAACAGTACACAATGAAAAAAAAATGCCATTCATTGCGTACATCTGACCAATCACAGAGATTGCATGACAGTAGTATGCAATGAATGGCTTTCATTCATAGCCCTTCATTCTGTACCGTTGTGCTGATCACTGTGATTGGTCACGGTGATCACATGGTATAGACAGTATCAATCACAGTGCATCTGTACAATGTAATACCTGTAGCCAATTACAGCTTCACAACAGTACACAATGAATAGAATGAATGCAATGCCATGAAAAATGATTGCTTATAACGGTGATCATCACTAATATAAGAAATCGTAGTGTGTAAAACGAAAAAAAAAAAAACTGTTAACTTCCCCAGAGTAGTACAGCCTCACTATGGTAACAGTGTACTGCTCTAGTCACAGTGGGGTAGATTCAGATAGATCAGCGGATCTTTAGATCTGCGTAATCTATCTTATTTACGATCCGCCAGTGCAAGTTTTTGAGGCAAGTGCTGTATTCAGAAAGCACTTGCCTCTAAAGTTGCGCCGGCGGATCGTAAATCCCCCGGCGGAATTCAAATTCCGCGGCTAGGGGGAGTTTACTATTTAAATCAGGCGCGTCCCCGCGCCGATCGTACTGCGCATGCACCGCCGGCTAAATTTCCCAGCGTGTATTGCTCCAAATGACGTCGCTAGGACGTCATTGGTTTCGACGTGTATGTAAATTACGTCCAGCCCTATTCACGAACGACTTACGCAAACAACGTAAAAATTCAAAACTCGGCGCGGGAACGACGGCCAAACTTAACATAGGATACGCCGCATATAGCAGGGGTAACTTTCCGCCGGAAAAAGCCGAACGCAAACGACGTAAAAAAAAAAAACGACGGGCGGGCGTTCGTTTCTGAATCGGCGGATCTCCTCATTTGCATATTCGTCGCGTATACAAATGGAAGCGCCACCTAGCGGCCAGCGGGAGATTGCAGCCTAAGATCCGACAGTGTAAGTCACTTACACCTGTCGGATCTTAGGGAGATCTATGCGGAACCTGATTCTATGAATCAGCCACATAGATCCGACCGTCATATCTCTATCTGAATCTCCCCCAGTATGTTTAAAACAAATAAAAAATCATAAAACAAAAATGTAAAAAGAAAAAATGAGAACAAATTATTATTAATTTTATTTTTTACATACTATGACCGGACAAGTTAGTGTCACGGATCACCACCACGGCTAGTCATATGGTGACACTGTACTGCTCTGGTTACGAAAAATAAATAAATAAAATCGTAAAAAAAAAAATATTTAAATGTAAAAGCAAATTATAAATGTTTCTTTTTTTTACTTCCGCGATTAGCTGTGATTGGCCCTTTACTCTGCTCTGTAATCAGCCGAGTCGGAAGGGATGCTGGAGCAGCGCGATCACGGGGAGGACGTCTATTGGAAGCCCCACGCTGTGGACATGATTCGGCAATAGTGTGGGCAGAAAGTGGTCACAGGAGTACAGTGTTGCATGACTGCGCAATTGTCATTCAAAATTGGCCTGGGCAGAAAGTGGGTGAAAGTGTGCAGTATTGAGGTCCTTAATAATAGTGTGTGACTAAGGGGGGGGACATTAGAATGAAAGCTCCTCTGATGCCACGAGTGTTGTCTTTGCTTTCTTTCCCAGAATCCCCTGCTAGCTGTAACATGGAACAGGCAAGGATTGTGTCTTCATGTTTAACATCTCCTTACCTTCAGATTCGGGGATCTGTTCATTCTCCACCAATGGGTCCTTCTCCAGGGTCTTCTCTGCCTCCTGAAGAACAATTTGCTCCACCGAAATGGAGACCTCGACTTCCTCAGAGCCATTAGGAACCTGACATACAAAATGATACAGTCACCATCCAGACACATCGCTTACTGGATAATGTCCCAGAATTCCCGGCACCGCTCACCTCTCCTGTCAGCAGCGCAATGATCTTCTGGGTGACTTCTAGGATCTTCTGCTCGCTGTTCCTCTCCACCGTCAGGGAGTCAGGTGGAGGCACTGCGATGGTCACCAGATCTCCAGACTTCACAGCAGGGAATCTCTGTATAGAACCAAAAACAATGTCATGTGACCTCCCAGAATCCTCCTCACCTCTCTGGTCAGTTCTGTGTTTTATTAATAGAGATAAGAGTGATGTCATGTGACCTCCCAGAATCCTCCTCACCTCTCTGGTCAGCTCTGTGTTTTATTAATAGAGAGAAGAGTGATGTCATGTGACCTCCCAGAACCCTCCTCACCTCTCCGGTCAGGTCTGTGTTTTATTAATAGAGATAAGAGTGGTGTCATGTGACCTCCCAGAATCCTCCTCACCTCTCCGGTCAGGTGTGTGTTTTATTAATAGAGATAAGAGTGATGTCATGTGACCTCCCAGAATCCTCCTCACCTCTCCGGTCAGGTGTGTGTTTTATTAATAGAGATAAGAGTGATGTCATGTGACCTCCCAGAATCCTCCTCACCTCTCCGGTCAGGTCTGTGTTTTATTAATAGAGATAAGAGTGATGTCATGTGACCTCCCAGAATCCTCCTCACCTCTCCGGTCAGCAGGCAGATGATCTCAATGGCGAGGTTTAGTATCCTCTCTGCAACGGGCTGACTGTCCTTGTCCATTGCAGCAGGTGACTTTGTACAGCTGGCCTCTGTCGGTGGTAGAGCTGCTTAATCTATTTCACATCGATATTCATAAAGCCACCTGGTAACAGAAGACAAAATATAAACATCATAGTCATAGAATGGAGATAATAAAAGGCACAAAGAAAGCGGAGCTCTAGCTCACCCACTGATCAGCGAGGCAGCACATCACAACAATGGGGCAATAATCAGGTTTGGGAGGCAGGAGGGAGAGGCCAGTGCTGGGTTGCTTCAACAGTTCATCACACATCGTTATGCTCTCACTTAGTCCTACTGTCCTCCTCTCCACAATCCCAAATGAGCTGTAACGTCCTCACACATCATTTGACCTCACAGAGTCCAGTTTCCTAACACGGTCCCTTATCTTCCCATAACCCAAGTGTCCTGAGAGTCAAGTCCTCACAGAGTCCAGTATCCAAACACTGTCCCTTACCCTCCCACAAGCCAACTGACCTTTAGTGTCATGTGCTCGCAGTGTCCTAACAAGGTCCCTTACCCTCCCACAAGCCAACTGACCCACACTGGCATTGCCGGGAGACAATCTTTTTGCTCTAACTCCTTCAAAGGGAGAACTTGGTCACTAGCACACCGCGGATCAGCAGTTCAACGGGTCCAAAGCGGGTCCAAAGCGTTATTCCACGATCACATCCTGGTTACAAAGTCGATGTGACGGAGTCTCGTAGGACACCTTCGTCGGAGAAGTGAGGTAGGGTTGGGATTATTGAAGGGGTCTTGCGGGGGTTCCAAAACGTTGCCTTTGTAACCATGATGTGATGGCGGAATGAAGCTTTGTTCCCGTCCCTCAGATCCATGGTGTGCTGGTGACATAGTTAACGGTTTTGACGTCTTCAGTTCCCAGCCGGTGGTCGCGGAAGCACCCATTGACATCTACAGCCAGTTTCGGGAACGCGCGGGTTGGGGGATATTCTGCTTGTCTAAGTCCATCGCACGTCTCGGGGGTCTTGGTATCCATGGCAACCAATGGGCGTGAACATCCACAAGGAATATCCTTAAAATTCATTGACAAGCAATTGCTGCCAGGTGTCGCCATCCTTTTAGCATGCATGTAAACTGGCAACGTAATAAAGAACGACATCACGCCTTTCCACCATAACCGGCTTCAGATACATCAGCAAAGGCTCAGTGCAGTGCAGTAATGAATAAGCAGATAATATGGCCTCCCCCCTTACAGATAATGAGCAGATCTTACTTACAACCCTCCCTAAAGGTCCCCCAATCCCTTTACATAACCATTACAGCTCCCCCTCCAGCCACCACAACAACAGAACAGCATTAAAAAGCGAAGAAAAAAGCCATTACCACCATATCCTCCCAAGATCAGGAAGTGTTTTCTTCTAATCTACAACCTCTTCCGGGTTTTGCGTTCCAGCGGCTGCGCCGCTCTGCGTTCCAAGCGATCGGCGCTCTTCCGGTCGGCCTTCCTTTCCTTTTCCTCCAAACGTAGCAACAGCTTCCCTAGCAACCGAGCTAGCCGCTGATTGGCTACCGCCTTCGCTGGTTTTTGGATACACAGGCTGCAGTTCTTACAGGAAACCAGCAGAGGGAGAGCACAGGCTTCCGGCAGATGAAACGCAAACGCGGAAGTCAGGTGCAGCAAACTGTGACAATACAGTGGCTCTTGTAAATTTGGGGAGCGGAAGCAGCTCCAGGTAACGGGGCCGTTTAACCTTTAACGTCCAGCCCCGCGATACCAAAACAGCGGCTCTTTTCATTTTAGTGAGCTGTGCCCATATCTATCATGGCGGTTTACGCATTTCCGCATCCGCGCTTGACGCCTCTTACGTCAGTAGCGTCCAGCCCCTTGCGCTTGCGCAGTGAGCGGATTGAAGCCGCAGGTGAAGGGTGTAGCAGCAGGGAGCGGAGAAAGGTATATATGGGATTCCTGTATGGGTCAGAGATGCAGGGGGAGGGGTGGAGGAAAGGAAGGGGGAGGAGAGACAGTTGTCTGCAGAGCTGACACTCTAGTGACAGAGAAGACTCAGGCTGTGTGTTAGAAATGGGGGGGGGGTGATCGGTTATCTGCTAGTCCTGGCTGTACCGTCCACCATTCCCTCTCTGGTGTATTGGGGCGCAGTGGGTGGAGCGATGGCGCTCTGTTTTCGGGAGGAGTGTTGGGGAATTGCAGAAATTTTCCAGCGTGCTGAACAGTGTGCTGCAGCACCCCTGTTACCGTGACAACGGCAACTACTTTGTTGGTATTTTTTGGCGATCGTTGCAATACTTTCTGTCACGCCGTATTTGCGCAGCGGTCTTACAAGCGCACTTTTTTTGGGAAAAAATACACTTTTTTTTTTAATTAAAAAATAAGACAGCAGTAAAGTTATCCCAAATTTTTTTTTTATATTGTGAAAGATAATGTTACGCCGAGTAAAATGATACCCAACATGTCACGCTTCAAAATTGCGCCCGCTCGTGGAATGGCATCAAACTTTTAGTCTTAAAAATCTTCATAGGCGACGTTTAAAAAATTCTACAGGTTGCATGTTTTGAGTTACAGAGGAGGTCTATGGATAGAATTATTGCTCTCGCTCTACCAATCGCGGCGATACCTCACATGTGTGGTTTGAATACCGTTTACATATGCGGGCGCTGCTCGCGTATGTGTTCGCTTCTGCGCGCAAGCTCGTCGGGACGGGGCGCGTTTTCTGGCTCCTAACTTTTTTAGCTGGCTCCTAGATTCCAAGCAAATTTGTCAAACCCTGTTATAGACCCTTAATTTCTTTGTAAGTAGGCAAACGTAGAAAATCTGCAGGGGATCCAATAATAATTTCCCCCTCCTGTATCGATCTTAACCACTTAAGACCCGGACCAAAATGCAGCTAAAGGACCCGGCCAGTTTTTGCGGTTCGGCACTGCGTCGCTTTAACTGACAATTGCGCGGTCGTGTGACGTGGCTCCCAAACAAAATTGGCGTCCTTTTTTCCCCACAAATAGAGCTTTCTTTTGGTGGTATTTGATCACCTCTGCGGTTATTATTTTTTGCGCTATAAACAAAAATAGAGCGACAATTTTGAAAAAAATGCAATATTTTTTACTTTTTTCTATAATAAATATCCCTCAAAAATATATAAAAAAATATTTTTTTTCCTCAGTTTAGGCCGATACGTATTCTTCTACATATTTTTGGTAAAAAAAATCGCAATAAGCGTTTATCGGTTGGTCTGCGCAAAATTTATAGCGTTTACAATATAGGGGATAGTTTTATTGCATTTTTATAAAAATATTTTTTTTTACTACTAATGGCGGCGATCAACGTTGTTTTTCGTGACTGCGACATTATGGCGGACACTTCGGACAATTTTGACACATTTTTGGGACCATTGTCATTTTCACAGCAAAAAATGCATTAAAAATGCATTGTTTACTGTGAAAATTACAATTGCAGTTTGGGAGTTAACCACAGGGGGCGCTGAAGGGGTTATGTGTGACCTCGTGTGTGTTTCTAACTGTAGGGGGGTGTGGCTGTAGGTGTGATGTCATCGATTGTGTCCCCCTATGAAGGGATCACTCGATCGATGCAGCCGTGAAGCACGGGGAAGCCGTGTTTACACACAGCTCTCCCCGTTCCTCAGCTCCGGGGACCGATCGCGGGACTCCAGCGGCGATCGGGTTCGCGAGTCCCGCGGCTGTGGTCACGGAGCTTCGGACCGGGTCGCGGGAGCGCGCGCCCCCACGGATGGGCTTAAAGAGCCACGTACATGGATGTGCCCAGCCGTGCCATTCTGCTGACGTATATCGGCGTGAAGGGGTCCTTAAAGGGGAGTTCCACCCACAATTTCACTTTTTAAATATAAATACTTCTGTAATACACAAGCTTAATGTATTCTAGTAAAAGTTAGTCTGTAAACTAAGGTCCGTTTTGTTAGGTTGTTACAGCATTTAAATAGTTTATAATCTAGATAAATAGACCGTGGCCATCTTAAGTGTGGGCATCATGAAGCCAGACTGTATGACTTCCTGGATTTCAGCTTTGCATATCTCGCACATGCTCAGTGCACAAGCAATGTAATAGGTTTCAGTCAGGTTTGCAAGGACTACTGGGAAACATGATGCCTATCCCAGAAACCCTTGCAAATAGCCTAGGCAAATAAGGAGGAGGAAGTAATGAAGGACTACAAAATAAAGGTATTTACAAGCAACAAATTAAAAAAAAATTGTCCATTCTAAACACTATGGCCCAGATTCAGGTAGAATTGCGCAATATTTGCGTGGGCAAAGAGCAAAAATTTTTCTCTGCGCCCACGCAAATATTGCGCTTTGCCCGCGATTCACGGAGCAATTGCTCCGTAAATTGCGCGGGCGATATGTTAATCAGCCGTGCGTAAGGCTGCCTAATGTAAATGATCCCGCCGGGGGCGGGAATCATTTAAATTAGGCGCGCTCCCTCGCCGAGCGAACAGCGCATGCTCCGTCGGGAAACTTTCCCGACGTGCATTGCGGCAAATGACGTCGCAAGGACGTCATTTGCTTCTAAGTGAACGTGAATGGCGTCCAGCGCCATTCACGGTTCACTTACGTAAACGACGTAAAATTTGAACGTCGCGAGCGGGAAGCGCAGCTATACTTTAGCATTGGTTGCGCCTGCTATTAGCAGGAGCAGCCTTATGCTAAAGTCGCCGTACGGAAACTCCGTACCTTGCATGCGCAGGGCCCGCGCAACTTTTGTGAATCGGTGGTAGTATGCAATTTGCATACTATACGCCGATCACAAAGGCCACGCCCCCTAGCGGCCAACGCAAGAATGCAGCCTGGGATGTGAAGGCATAAGGAGGCTTATGTCTGTCAGATCCTAGGCTGCAGTCGGTGTAACGAGGTTCCTGAATCAGGAGCACTCGTTACACCGGAGCAAGTAAGCCCTTGCGCCGCGCAACCTATGGTTGCGCGGGCGCAAGTGCTTCTTGAATCTGGGCCCTATGAGATTAGAGCATGCAGCACAGACAAACATAAAAAAATGGGTGGAACTCCACTTTAAGTGGTTAAATATTCTATGTATAGAGCCTTCCCACATTGATTTTTTTGTCTCATTTCTTGTGCGCGCTTGTAGGGCAGGATGCCGTCGTGCATCGTGAAGGGCTGCAACTTCTCATGGAAGAAGAAAGACCCCAACATCATCCTCCACTCCTTCCCGGGGGACCTCGCCGCCATCAAGTCCTGGCTCCTGGCCACGGCACAAGCCACAAAGCAAGAATTTGGGAACGTCGATGAGCTTTGCCAGAAGATCCTGGCGGGGAAGGCAAAGGGTCTGTACCGCATGTGCTCCCAGCATTTCACCATGGACTGCTACTACCAGAGGGGGATGCTGGTGTCTCTGAAGAAGGAAGCCTTACCTTCCATATTTCCCGACAAGAAGACCATCGAGATGAAGGCCTTGAGACCAAAGACGTATAAACCCCGAAAGAAGAAAGTTCCTCCACCAAACCTGACACTAGGCGTAGGTGGTGCCCCCACAACGATGGACATGGGGGCCGTCAAACTAGAAGACGATCCGCTTCCACTAACTAGTCCTTATTTAATTTCAGAAGAGGGCTACTATATACCCCGCGGTGATCCCTATACTCGGAGACGGCCATGGAACGCAGATTGGAGTGGCAGCATTGGTGAGGCTTTACCTCCACTAAAGAGGACCAGAACTCTTGGAACAAACACAGAATACTTTCCTGGCCAGAGACACAAGGCCACCCTCACGGACAAGACCATCAGCATGAGACACAAGGAGGTCCAGACGGAAAGAAGCAAAGAGGATCAGCGGCCATGCGGTTGCAAGCAGGAGTCCAGATCGGCCACCCAACTGCCCTCTGTGGTAAGAACCACAATATATCCGTCCAAAGCACTACTGATGACCGCAGAGTCGCTTCCCACAAAAGACAGTACTCTTGACTTATCTCAACATCAACCATCGGGAATTGGGTCTTTTTCCAATCTCAATGGTCTTCTCGAATTTCCAAAATCCAGGTCTACAGAGGTGGTAGGTGTTTGCGACGTAGGATGTTCCAATTCGTGGCCCACGCCAAAGGAGGAGAAGCCATTAGTTCTCCCTGTTTCATGTAATCCTGATGGAGAACTTACCTCAAGACGGGCAAGAAGCAACTCCTCCGTAACAGAAGAATACGAGGCCAATGGAGAGCAGTCTGGGGAACTTGGCATCAAGCCTGAGGACACGGACTTGGCCGGGGTGGAAATTCCCGGGACTAGCAACTCGTCGGATCCTATGTCCGAAAACAAGTACATCGTTTTCGACAGCTGCCTGGATAAACTTTTAATGTACTGCCGATGCCTCGCCGACGACGGCTGTAACGGGCGCATAGGGAAGTTAAAAAAATTCTTTGTTGGGTCTAGCGTGTCCGTGAAGGCAGAGTGCTCCAATGGCCATCAGTTTCACATGTGGGACAGCCAATCATAAATGTCCAATTTGTAGGGATAAAAGCATTCTAGATAAATGTTATATAATACTGGGCTAGGGAATACATCATCTTCCAGGAGGGGGGGGGGGATGGGTGTTTTTGTCCAGTAGACATGGCCATTGATGTAGTGTTCACATTCACATAATATATGGAAATTCGAGATGAATTTGCCTTTCTCAACCAGGGTTCCATGAAAAACTTGGGTTCCTTCCAGAGTTTTCAAGGGCCTTAATTCAGCAGTGATGGACCGTTCTCCTGCCTGGTAGTGCCCACGTAGTATTGGCACCAACACCTCTCACTCTTTCCACTGACCATCAGTGCAAGGAAGCCCTCCTCTCATTGACTAACAGCCTTTCTCATCGAAAGTCCAGTGAAAACCTTGGGTTCCTCCAGAGTTTACTAGGGGTTCATTCAACAATGATGGACTGTTCTGCCTGGTGGTGCCCATGTAGTATTGGCACCAACACCACTCACTTTCAACTGGCCACCAGTGCAAGTAAACCCTCCTCTCATTGACCACTAGTATGGTCAAGAAGCAACAGTCTTTGTCAACCAAGGTTCCTCCAGAGTTTTCAAGGGCCTTAATTCAGCAGTGATGGACCGTTCTCCTGCCTGGTAGTGCCCACGTAGTATTGGCACCAACACCTCTCACTCTTTCCACTGACCATCAGTGCAAGGAAGCCCTCCTCTCATTGGCCATCAGTATGGTCAGGACCAACAGCCTTTCTCATCGAAAGTACAGTGAAAACCTTGGGTTCCTCCAGAGTTTGCTAGGGGTTCATTCAACAATGATGGACTGTTCTGCCTGGTGCTGCCCATGTAGTATTGGCACCAACACCACTCACTTCCAACTGGCCACCAGTGCAAGTAAACCCTCCTCTCATTGACCTAGTATGGTCAAGAAGCAACAGTCTATGTCAACCAAGGTTCCTTAAAAACCTTGGGTTCCTCCAGAGTTTTCAAGGGCCTTAATTCAGCAGTGAGGGACCGTTCTCCTGCCTGTTAGTGCCCACGTAGTATTGGCACCAACACCTTCCCAGAAGAGTTGAAGCTGTTATAGCTGCAAAGGGTGGGCCAACTCAATAAGGAACGCTATGTACTAAAACTGGGATGTCATTAAAGTTCATATGTGTGTGTAAAGGCAGGCGTCCCATTACATTTGGTAATATAGTGTATGTTGCATTTAAGCCCTGATGAAGTGCTGCAGCCCTGAAATGCATTAAATAAACTCCTGCTGCTCCAGGTAAGCCCAATTCACAGGACTCTACTTATTCAGCATTGAAGGATGTCAGTCCAAATCGCATCTGCATCGCACAATGGAGAAACCCGGAACGCTGCACACCTAGGATCTTCTGAATGAATCTTTATTAATAACAAACTGTATCCATAAAAACAGACAGAAATCCACACAAGGGGGAGTGAGAGAGATGGTTGACACGTTTCACACTTATTTGATGACCTTTAATGTGTTGGATATGTAAAGAGACTGTTGTTGGAATAAACTTTTCCAATTGGACTAAACTTTTATCTGGAACTTTTCCTGCATGTTTTATTGTTGTCTGTAGGGTTGTCCCGATACCAGTATCGGTATCGGGACCGATACGGAGTATTTGCGGGAGTACTTGTACTCCCGCAAATGTCCCCGATGCCTGGCCGAATACTTGTTACCCCCCCCGCCGCAAACCCGCCTCCGCTGCATACCGCAAAGCTGCCGCCGCGTTAATCTGCGTTCAGGGAACATTACAGCTTTCGTTTGAATAGCTGTGTTCCGCGCAGCGTATAGACACTCCCCCTTGCTCGGGATTGGACGGGTGATCTGTCCAATCCTGAGCAAGGGGGAGTGTCTATACATGGCGCGGCGGGGAACACAGCTATTCAAACGAAAGCTGTAATGTTCCCTGCACGCAGATTAACGCGGAAGCATCATCATCATCTAGGTATGGGGGACATGGCTGGATATATGTGGGGGGACATGGCTGGATATATGTGGGAGACATGGCTGCATATATGTGGGGGACATGGCTGCAATATGGGGGGGGGGACATGGCTGCATATAGGGGGGACATGGCTGGATATATGTGGGGGGACATGGCTGCATATATGTGGGAGACATGGCTGCATATATGTGGGGGACATGGCTGCAATATGGGGGGGGGGACATGGCTGCAATATGTGGGGGGACATGGCTGCAATATGTGGGGGGAGACATGGCTGGATATATTTGTGGGGGGACATGGCTGGATATATGTGGGGGGACATGGCTGGATATATGTGGGGGACATGGCTGCATATATGTGGGGGACATGGCTGGATATATTTGTGGGGGGACATGGCTGCATATATGTGGGGGGACATGGCTGGATATATGTGGGGGGACATGGCTGGATATATGTGGGGGGACATGGCTGGATATATGTGGGGGGACATGGCTGCATATATGTGGGGGACATGGCTGGATATATGTGGGGGACATGGCTGCATATTTGTGGGGGACATGGCTGCAATATGGGGGGGGACATGGCTGGATATATGTGGGGACATGGCTGCAATATGTGGGGGGACATGGCTGGATATATGGGGGGGGACATGGCTGGATATATGTGGGGGATATGGCTGGATATATGTGGGGGGACATGGCTGGATATATGGGGGGACATGGCTGCAATATGTGGGGGGGGGACATGGCTGGATATATGTGGGGGACATGGCTGGATATATGGGGGGACATGGCTGCAATATGTGGGGGGACATGGCTGCATTTGGGGACACATTTAAAAAAAAGTATCGGTATCGGCGAGTACATGGAAAAAAAGTATCGGTACTTGTACTCGGTCCTAAAAAAATGGTATCGGGACAACCCTAGTTGTCTGTGTCCCCACTATAAAGATTATCTGCCAAAACAGTGGGAGAACATCTCAGGCCCTGTACACACGTTCGAACATGTCCGATGAAAACGGTCCGCGGACCGTTTTCATCGGACATGTCTGCTAGGAGATTTTGGTCTGATGGTTGTACACACCATCAAACCGAAATCCCTGCGGACAGACAGCGCGGTGACGTTGACGCCGCCACGTCCGCAAACCAGGAAGTAAAATGCTTCAACGCATGCGTCGAATACATTTGGCGCATGCGGGAGATTTCGGTCCGCTGGTTAAGCGTACTAACCAGCGGACATGTCGGACGGACGGGTTTCCAGCAGATACGTTTTAAAGCCTGCTTTAAAAGTTTTGTCTGCTAGGCTGTACACACGGTCGGATCTGGTCTGCGGAGCCAGTTTCAGCAGACATGTTCGATCGTGTGTACAGGGCCTCAGAGTTAGGGGGTATCCCATTTTGACGTCTGTCATTGCAATAGGTGTCCTGATTGGACAGTTTCCCTTCACTTACTGCTTGGGCAGCAACTGCAACCTTTTAGGCTTGCCAGAAGCATGGGGTCGCCATTAAGAATCCTCCAAAAGCAGATTGTCACGTTCCTATAATAGTGAGCGCTTGTAGAAGACTGACTCTGGGCCTAAGCTTCAGCCTGCTTCTTCATCAGGGCCCCTGATGGCGGGGATGGACTTGCAGCAGACTGGAAGCAGGTCACTGGCCCCCAGATACGCCAAGCTGAAGATGAGGGCGGGCAGACAGAGGGGTAGGGGTGGGAGGAGGAGCAGATCAAGCCCTCTCTCGTCTCCGTGTATGAGGATGGGGCCCGTGTTAGGGTGCCCTTGTGTCCCGGATTGCCTGGGACTGTTCCACAATTGGCATATCCGTCCTTGGACCCAGGCACCTTTATTCCAGGACAATACAGTGTCCCAGAATGAAATAGAGGACACCGCCACCCTACCAGCAACATTGTCAAAGCTGGTTGCTAGGGCCACCCCCGCTTGATGTCTAGTAACCAGTGAGCGAGGCCTGCACCTAGTGCTGCTTAGCTCAAGTCTCCACCCACCTCCTCCTTCTCCGCTCTGGCGGCATTGGGAGGGAGGGAGTGACTTGCCGCAGGGACTGATGTGATAGTCTTCTGTGTGCTGCTCCACTGCTGGCTCAGATTGGCTGCCCGACTTCTCCTCCTCCCGCCCGACTGAGGGACCCCACCAGAGGGGATAGTAATGAAGGTGACAAATAGGGAACTGAGGGGACTCTAATGAAGGTAACAGAGAACTGAGGGAACACTGATAAAGGGGACACACGGGGAACTGAGGAGACACTAATGAAGGTGACACAGAGAACTGAGGGAACACTAATAAAGGGGACACACAGGGAACTGAGGAGACATTAATGAAGGTAACACAGAGAACTGAGGGAACACTAATAAAGGTGACACACAGGGAACTGAGGAGACATTAATGAAGGTAACACAGAGAACTGAGGGAACACTAATAAAGGGGACACACGGGGAACTGAGGAGATACTAATGAAGGTGACACAGAGAACTGAGGGAACACTAATAAAGGTGACACACAGGGAACTGAGGAGACATTAATGAAGGTGACACAGAGAACTGATGGGACACTGATAAAGGGGACACACGGGGAACTGAGGAGACACTAATGAAGGTGACAGAGAGAACTGAGGGGACACTTAGAAAGGAAACACACAGGGAATTGAGGGGACAGCAATGAAAGTAACACATTCAACTGAGGGAATAGTAATGAAGGTGAAACAGAGAACTGAGGGAATAGTAATGAAGGTGGAAAAATAGGGAACTGAGGGGACTCTAATGAAGGTAACACAGAGAACTGAGGGAACACTAATAAAGGTGACACAGGGAACTGAGGAGACATTAATGAAGGTAACACAGAGAACTGAGGGAACACTAATAAAGGTGACACACAGGGAACTGAGGAGACATTAATGAAGGTGACACAGAGAACTGATGGGACACTGATAAAGGGGACACACGGGGAACTGAGGAGACACTAATGAAGGTGACAGAGAGAACTGAGGGGACACTTAGAAAGCAAACACACAGGGAATTGAGGGGACAGTAATGAAAGTAACACATTTAACTGAGGGAATAGTAATGAAGGTGAAACAGAGAAGTGGAGGGACAGGAATGAAGGTGAAACACGGAACTGAGGAGACATTAATAAAGGTGACACAGGGAACTGAGGGGACAGTAATGAAGGTGACACGGGGCATGTTAATAAAGGTGACACACAGGGAACTAAGAGGACATTAATGAAGGTGACACAGGGAACTGTGGGGACATTAATAAAGGTGACACACAAGGAACAGAGAGGACATTGATGAAGGAGTCAAAGAGAACTAAGGGGTCACCAATAAAGGTGACACACAGAGAACTGAGGGGACACTAAAGGATACTGATAATTGATTTCCCGGCCCCCTCCTCTATCTGGCCTTTGGCAGCCTCGTATTGCAGGCAAGACCCCCAAGGAGCAGAGCCCTCAGCCACTAGTGCATGAGAACTCTGCGGCTGGAACGTTTGTCTAAAAAGAAATGTGTGAAAAAAAGGAATTCATTTTTTTGGGTGCGGGGGGTTGTTGTCGGGGGTGTCCCTGAATGGTTTGGAGATGTGATCACCCTAGCTGGTGCGCTCCCTTATGCACTCTGCAGTTGTGATACTCGGTTACTTAGGGAGCCACAATCCATTATGACTATTGTGCCAGGGTTTCAGGGACCAGACACACGATTCGGACGGGTGGCAACCCTAGGCCGGCCGCAGATAGGGGTTGAACTGCAATGGAGGGCAAAGCATACAAGGCCCTCCTGAAGCTGACAGACTGCTGACTACTACTCTATAAGAGGCAGCATGGTGGTGGCATGTAGATTCAAAAGTATCCCAACGAGTAGCCCAGCACCAAGTCCCACCCCCGAGGAACGACACAAATACAAGTTTTAAGTGGTTGTGTAAACCCCATTAAAGTCATCTGGAGGTGAAAAAACAAAAAAAATGGCAATAGGATAATGAGACAACACGCTTCCAGCAACGTAAAAAGCGGCTGAACAACTTTTTTGTTCAATGGCATGGAATGTGCGGAGAGTTGGAGGGCGGAACTAAGAACGCAAGGCCGCGGGGAGGACAATACGCAGCACCATCCGGCTTTTGGAACGCAAAACAAGGAAGCCGCGTGGAACGCACAGACCGGAAGTGCATCGGAACTTCCTCTCCCCGGCTCTCTATGGGAAAGAAAGGAGAGGGGAAGCTGATATGTGCTCTGATCGCCGGTAAATAACGATGTGCACGTTGTGTGCTAATGGGGGAAGAGGGAGGACTGTCATTTGTGGGGGGTCATGTGATCATGTCTATCTGGTATAGGGTTATAGTACCCTCATATGACCACCAGGGGTCTAAATGGTGCTGTTAAAGGGTAAGTTCACCTTTGCAATCCAGGGGCCCCAGTAGGTAGTAAGAAAACTGAGCAGCTTTGTAAAATGGGTCTTCATTTTATTTTAATACCTGCAGGTCTTCTGCCCCCCCCCCCCCCCCCTGCAAGCCTGCCCGAAAAACTCCCAGTTAGCGACGCCAACGTCCCGCCTTGTTGCCAGCATGCGAAAACCATTTGTTTTTACTCCTCCAATGCCGGTAGGGAGCGTCCGATGGTTTCCATGGCATCTAAATGAGTGTTTTTCAGGCAGGCTTCCAGAGGGGTCCAGATGGCCTTACAGGTGTGACTCTAAAATGACTGAATGTAGATACAGCTGCTGTGCCCTCGAGAAATGCCGGGAAAGTGGAGTCCCCGACCCCTTTATTAATCGTAAAGTGCTGTGTGAACATGTGATCTGTCACGTACTAAATCACGCCAAAGGTGCCATTAAGAATTAGGAACACCCCTGAGCGTCTGCTAAAGTGCAGCGTGTCTTCGTTGGGAACGCATGCGATTATGCACACGACCCATACCAGTGTGAACCTAGCCTCCTATAGCCTCATCTCCCACTTTGATGTGGTTGCAGGATTGACTTCTGACCACTAGGTGCCGCTGATGCTCATTATTACTACAGGATGCAGGAGGTCACCGAACTGTGGCATGTGCAGTGCTATGTTATCACCACCAGATGGTGCTATGTGGCTTATAACTTTAGGGACATGTGTATTGTGGCTCTAGTCTAGTGCAATGCAGTGACCACTAGATGGTGCTGGTGTTATTACTGCCATAGAGCTTTAAACCACCATCTAGTGTATTGTGGCTGTAGTGCTTTGTACTGACCACAAGATGGTGCTGCTGTTATTAATGACATAGGGATACAAGTAACCATCCAGTGTATTGTGGCTGTAGTGCTTTGTACTGACCATAAGATGGTGCTGTTGTTATTAATGACATAGGGATACATGTAACCATCCAGTGTATTGTGGCTGTAGTGCTTTGTACTGACCACAAGATGGTGCTGTTGTTATGAATGATATAGGGATACAAGTAACCATCCAGTGTATTGTGGCTGTAGTGCTTTGTACTGACCACAAGGTGGTGCTGTGGTTATTAATGATATAGTGATACATGTAACCATCCTGTGTATTGTGGCTGTAGTACTTTGTACTGACCATAAGATGGTGCTGTGGTTATTGATATAGGTATACAAGAAGTAACCATCCAGTGTATTGTGGCTGTAGTGCTTTGTACTGACCACAAGATGGTGCTGTTGTTATGAATGATATAGGGATACATGTAACCATCCAGTGTATTGTGGCTGTAGTGCTTTGTACTGACCACAAGATGGTGCTGTTGTTGTTATTAATGATATAGGGATACATGTAACCATCCAGCGTATTGTGGCTGTAGTGCTTGTACTGACCATAAGATGGTGCTGTGGTTATTGATATAGGGATACAAGAAACCATCCAGTGTATTGTGTCTGTAGTGCTTTGTACTGACCACAAGATGGTGCTGTTGTTATTAATGATATAGGGATACATGTAACCATCCAGTGTATTGTGGCTGTAGTGCTTTGTACTGACCACAAGATGGTGCTGTTGTTGTTATTAATGATATAGGGATACAAGTAACTATCCAGTGTATTGTGGCTGTAGTGCTTTGTACTGACCACAAGATGGTGCTGTGGTTATTAATGATATAGTGATACATGTAACCATCCAGTGTATTGTGGCTGTAGTGCTTTGTACTGACCACAAGATGGTGCTGTGGTTATTAATGATATAGTGATACATGTAACCATCCAGTGTATTGTGGCTGTAGTGCTTTGTACTGACCACAAGATGGTGCTGTTGTTGTTATTAATGATATAGGGATACAAGTAACCATCCAGTGTATTGTGGCTGTAGTGCTTTGTGTTGACCACAAGATGGTGCTGTTGTTGTTATTAATGATATAGGGATACATGTAACCATCCAGTGTATTGTGGTTGTAGTGCTTTGTACTGAACATAAGGAGGTGCTGTTGTTAATAATGACATAGGGATACATGTAACCATCCTGTGTATTGTGGCTGTAGTGCTTTGTACTGACCTCAAGATGGTGCTGTTGTTGTTATTAATGATATAGGGATACATGTAACCATCCAGCGTATTGTGTCTGTAGTGCTTTGTACTAACCACAAGATGGTGCTGTTGTTATTAATGATATAGGGATACAAGTAACCATCCAGCGTATTGTGGTTGTAGTGCTTTGTACTGACCACAAGATGGTGCTGTGGTTATTAATGATATAGGGATACAAGTAACCATCCAGTGTATTTTGGTGCTGTAGTGCTTTGTACTGACCATAAGATGGTGCTGTTGTTATTAATAATATAGGGATACATGTAACCATCCAGTGTATTGTGGCTGTAGTGCTTTGTACTGACCACAAGATGGTGCTGTTATTAGTGATTTAAGGTGCTCATGGTTACTAGAGAGATACGGGTCACCTGACTGTGGCACATGTCTGTTGTCCTGTGATATCATCAGCAGATGGCACTGTGGTCCTTGTTACTGTAAGGACGCTCCCTGTGTATTGTGGCTGTAGTGCTATGTACTGACCACAAGATGGTGCTGTTGTTAGTGATCTAGAGATACAAGTTACCATCCTATGTATTGTGCGCAAGGGTCAAGTCAGAATTGTCAAGGAAGGCATGAGAAGACCCACACGGGGGGGGGGGGGCCTTCTCCTAAGCGATATGTGGCAAAAGCTTTACCTGCAAGTCCCACCTCCTATCCCATCGCCACATGTACACTGGTCAGGAGTCTTTTCCCTGCAAGAAAACACACAGGGGGTACAGACCGGCTTAATGGAGATTGCAGTCGTGAATTTGGCTGTGGTTATTAGTGATCTAGGGATACAAGTCATCTGTGTATTGTGGCTGTAGTTCTACATACTGACCAATAGATGGTGCTGTGGTTTGTGGTATAGGGATACAAGTCATCTGTGTATTGTGGCTGTAGTTCTACATACTGACCAATAGATGGTGCTGTGGTTTGTGGTATAGGGATACAAGTCATCTGTGTATTGTGGCTGTAGTTCTTCAAACTTTCTAATAGATGGTGCTGTGGTTTGTGGTATAGGGATACAAGTCAGTATCCTGATTGTAGTGACGCTGTCTATCCTCTGGGGGTGCTGACACTCTTCCTGCTTCTGTACGGGAAGTAAACCGTTTAGTTATAGAGCAGTTGGCAGTGAGTGTCAGCTCTGGCTGCAATTGGTTCATTCTGTTTATTCTCAGATTTTCCAGCTGAAGAGGTGGCGGCTCCGACTACCAGACCGACGGCAAAGAGAATTCTGTATAGACAATGCCACCGAGCGTGAGCGAGGGAAGAGGTCATGTTTCCGAGAGGATATTAAACTTGACCCTGGAGATCATCTACCTGCTGACCGGAGAGGTGAGGAGGATTCTGGGAGGTCACATGACATCACTCTTATCTCTATTAACCACTTAAGACCCGGACCAAAATGCAGCTAAAGGACCCGGCCAGGTTTTGCGATTCGGCACTGCGTCGCTTTAACAGACAATTGCGCGGTCGTGCGACGTGGCTCCCAAACAAAATTGGCGTCCTTTTTTCCCCACAAATAGAGCTTTCTTTTGGTGGTATTTGATCACCTCTGCGGTTTTTATTTTTTGCGCTATAAACAAAAATAGAGCGACAATTTTGAAAAAAATGCAATATTTTCTACTTTTTGCTGTAATAATTATCCCCCAAAAAGATATAAAAAAACATTTTTTTTCCTCAGTTTAGGCCGATACGTATTCTTCTACCTATTTTTGGTATAAAAAAAATCGCAATAAGCGTTTATCGATTGGTTTGCACAAAATTTATAGCATTTACAAAATAGGGGATAGTTTTATTGCATTTTTATAAAAAAAATATTTTTTACTACTAATGGCGGTGATCAGCGATTTTTTGCCGTGACTGCGACATTATGGCGGACACTTCGGACAATTTTGACACATTTTTGGGACCATTGTCATTTTCACAGCAAAAAATGCATTTAAATTGCATTGTTTATTGTGAAAATGACAATTGCAGTTTGGGAGTTAACCACAGGGGGCGCTGAAGGGGTTATGTTTCACCTAGTGTGTGTTTACAACTGTAGGGGGGTGTGGCTGTAGGAGTGATGTCATCGATTGTGTCTTCCTATAAAGGGGATGACACGATCGATGCAGCTGCCACAGTGAAGCAGTGAAGGCTCTCCCCGTTCTTCAGTTCCAGGGACCCCAGCGGCGATCGGGTCCGCGGATCTCACGGTCCCGGAGCTTCAGACCGGGTCGCGGGCGCGCGCCGGCGACCCATGGCTGGGTAGCTGTACAGGACGTGCTGCTACGTCCATCTGCCCAGCCATGCCATTCTGTGGACGTATATCTACAGTGGGCGGTCCTTAAGTGGTTAATAAAACACAGAGCTGACCGGAGAGGTGAGGAGGATTCTGGGAGGTCACATGACATCACTCCTATCTCTATTAATAAAACACAGACCTGACCGGAGAGGTGAGGAGGATTCTGGGAGGTCACATGACATCATTCTTATCTCTATTAATAAAACACAGACCTGACCGGAGAGGTGAGGAGGATTCTGGGAGGTCACATGACATCTCTCTTATCTCTATTAATAAAACACAGACCTGACCGGAGAGGTGAGGAGGATTCTGGGAGGTCACATGACACAATGTCTTATTTAGAACCATATGAGGGGAGGTCCTTGTGTTTGTGACCCTGATTGTGTTGCCCCCATTACGTTGCAGCATTACAGACCTGTGAAGGAGCCGATGGTGGTCACGAGTCGATGGGCCGAGAAGGCTCCGCCTTCCTCCCTAAAAAATGAGAGGTACAACGACGAGAAGATTCTAGACATCACAAAGAAGATCATTGAGTTACTGACCGTTGATTTGGAGTTGGAAAAGGACGTCACAATGGATAATCAGAAGCCCCTCCCATCTCCGGGTAAGAGAAGGCGGACCTATTGCTCCTTGTGATAAAAAAACAAAATGTCTTTCTGAGGCAAAACTAGCCAATGGCCTTTCCTGAAATTCCACTTTTAGTGTCTCGTGGTACTACCGCTGAAGCTTCCTGTTCCATAGATTCCCCCCTCCCCCTCCAGCCTATAACATATGGAGCGTCCACATAAATCATCCCCGGTATAGGAATGGCCCTTTTCCCGTTACCTCATCTCTTCCTATTAACTACTTCAGATCCACGCTATATCCGAAAGACGGCTACAGCGCGGACCTAATTTGCTGGGAGGGCGTCCATGGATGTCCTCCCGTTCTGGAGCAGCCTGTGCCCCTGCAGGGCGCGCTCAGCATGCTCTGTGATCAGTGAGTCAATGAGACTCGCTCTATCGGAGTAAGGGGTCGATCCTGACCCCTTACTATGTGATCAGGTGTCAGCCAATGACAGCTGAGCATGTGATGCAAACAGAGCTGGCAATCGGCTATATTAAAAGCTGATCACCAGCGGTTGTTAGAGGGACATCGGTCCCGACCAGCGAGAGAAGCCGCCTGCTCATCTGTGCCACCTGCCAGTGCACAACAGTGCCGCCCATCAGTGTCATCAATAAGTGTCACCTACCAGTGCCCATCAGTGCCGCCCTATCTGTGCCCATCAGTGCCGCCCTATCTGTGCCCATCAGTGCCGCCTTATCTGTGCCCATCAGTGCCGCCTTATCTGTGCCCATCAGTGCCACCTACCAGTAACACCCATCAGTGCCGCCCTATCTGTCCCCCATCAGTGCCGCCCTATCTGTCCCCCATCAGTGCCGCCCTATCTGTCCCCATCAGTGCCGCCCTATCTGTCCCCATCAGTGCCGCCCTATCTGTCCCCATCAGTGCCGCCCTATCTGTCCCCATCAGTGCCGCCCTATCTGTCCCCATCAGTGCCGCCCTATCTGTCCCCATCAGTGCCGCCCTATCTGTCCCCATCAGTGCCGCCCTATCTGTCCCCATCAGTGCCGCCCTATCTGTCCCCATCAGTGCCGCCCTATCTGTCCCCATCAGTGCCGCCCTATCTGTCCCCAGCAGTGCCGCCCTATCTGTGCCCATCAGTGCCACCTACCATTAACACCCAGCAGTGCTGCCCTATCTGTCCCCCAGCAGTGCCGCCCTATCTGTCCCTATCAGTGCCGCCTCATCAGCGCACATCAATGAAGGAGAAAAATTACCTGTTTGCAAAATTTTATAACAAACTATGAAACGTGATTTTAGTTTATTTTTTTAATTTCCATGTTTGTTTGTTTAGCAAAAAACAAAAACCCCAGCGGTGCCTAAATACCACCAAAAGAAAGCTCTATTTGTGTGAAACAAATGATAAAAATTTCCCTTGGGTACAATGTTGTATGACCGCATAATTGTCATTCAAAGTGCATCAGCGCTGAAAGCTGAAAATCGGTCTGGGCAGGAGGGGGGTTTAAGTACCCGGTAAAGAAGTGGTTAAGCTCCAGGTCCCCCCCCGCGTGCCCATTTTCTTACCGCCATGTTTCTATGTTTCCAACAGATTTACTTCCTGGAGGATCTCCGCTGGACATTTCTCCATCGCAGGAAGATCCCAGAGCCATTAGTCCCTCCTCTTTTAGGTCCTCCTCCCCAGAGGAGCAAAGCACGAGCCACACTTGGGATGAAAAAACGTTGACCACGTGGGAAGGATCGGAAGACCATCCCCAGCTTTCCAAGCCGACCAGTCACATGTCCGACTCATCTACCCAGGAGGGGGTTTTGTGTAGAGAAGGCTCCTCACAGACGGATAAGGCTACCACCGAACATCCTCCATCACACTGGCTTCCGTGTATTAAGGAGGAACCCAGCTCATGCGACGAGGAGCATCAAACCAGGGGTGGTCCTTCTCCGTCTGGAGACCAGTGTGACCAAGTTAAGGAGGAAAAAAAGGACCACGTTGAGTACACAACTTTCGTTATTAAGGATGAAAGCCTCCCATGCAACACCACCTGCTCCCAATGTCACATGTACTTCCCGGATAAAGACGGCTTTCTTAAACACTGCGAAACGCACTCCAAAAAGAAGCCGCTTTCTAGCGATTCCGGCAAACCGCCTGCTGGAGAAAAGCCGTTCTCCTGCCCCCTGTGCGGGAAGAACTTTGCGGAGAAAGGGTTACTCCGCCGCCACCAGAAGGTCCACTCCGGGGAGAAGCCGTTTTCCTGCACGTACTGCGGCAAATGTTTCGCCTGGAAGTCCAACCTCACGGTCCACGTCATGAGCCACACGGGACAAAAGCCATACAGCTGCAGCGAGTGCGGTAAATGCTTCATCGCCAAATCGCACGTGGTGGAGCACAAGAGGAGCCACACGCACGAGAAGCCGTACCCGTGCCCGGAGTGCGGGAAATGCTTCGTCAGCAAGTCGCAGATGCTGAAGCACCAGAGGAAGCACAGCGGCCACCGGGCATTCCTCTGCTCCGATTGCGGGAAGAGCTTCACCGACAAGTCGGTGCTGATCATCCACCAGAGGACTCATACCGGCGAGAAGCCGTATGCTTGCTCTGTGTGTGGGAAATGCTTCACCACGACCACCAACCTCCTGGTTCACGAGAGGATTCACTCGGGAGAGAAGCCGTATTCGTGCTCGGAGTGCAAGCGATCGTTCATCCATAAGTCGGACCTCATGAAGCACCAGAAGATCCACACCGGGGAAAAGGCCTTTGCCTGCTCGGTGTGTGGGAAATGCTTTAGGGTCAAGTCGGGATTGACAAGGCACGAGAAGACCCACACGGGGGAAAAGCCCTTCTCCTGCGCGATATGTGGCAAATGCTTTACGTGCAAGTCCCACCTCCTATCCCACCACCGCGTGCACACCGGCGAGAAGCCTTTCCCCTGCAACGAGTGCGAAAAATGGTTCACCAGCAACTCCGACCTCATCCGGCACCAGCGCATCCACACGGGAGAGAGACCCTACGCTTGTAGCGAATGCGGCAAACGCTTCACCTTCCAGTCCGCTCTGGTTCGGCACGTGCGAATACACACGGGGGAGAAGCCGTACGCCTGCGAGGAGTGCGGGAAATGCTTTGTCAGTAATTCAGATTGTGCTCAGCATCAGAAGACGCACAGGGGGAGCAGACCGGCTTAGTAGAGATGGCCATCGTGAATTCGGGCTCCATGCACGGGTCCAGTTTGAGCGAAAGCGTTGATATCGGCTGAGGTCTACAACTGGAACCTTGGTCTTGATTCTTGAGCTACCTAATTCATGCTGCCGTGGTTGGCTACCACACAACTTCCTGCCCCCACTTTAAAGGCCAACCCCTGCTTCCCCCTGTTTCCTGCCTCCACCTACTTTGAAGCACCCCCTGCACTTCTTTATTTATTAAAGAAAAACTGTAAAGCATACCTTTTTGTTTCAGTCTTTGGTCTGGTCCAGTGGTGGGTGTCCCTCTGCATCATTCCCCTGCGAGTCCAAGGCAGCTTGATGACACCCCAGGGGGTGGGTCCTTGAGAAGAACCGCATGGAAGACTCCCTGGACAGGAGGGGGTGGGGCCTATTTAAAAGCTTGGGCTATAATTCACCAGTGCCTGGTGCCATTTGAAACTACAAGTACCCAACCTCCTAAAGTGAATGTATAGTGGTTTTGTACATATTTATTATAGTCAGGGTTAATTGCCTATTTAATATTATGTGTTTTCCTTTTGAGGCTTCTTTTAACATGTCTAGTTACATATATCTTGCTCGTTGTTAACAGAACCCAATAGTTGAAGCTGAATGAGGGATCAGAGGGGGTGACTTATTCCTTATTGGATGGCTGAGACCGAGGTTTCAGTTAGACAGATGGAGCCTCAAAGCAGGCAGATTCATTTTAGCTAACCCATGGTGCTGTGGGAACCCTTTGTCATTAAATGTTAAAGAGTTTATATACGGTATAATGTAATAAAAAAGAAAGATCAAGACAATTTAAATAAAAAAAAAATTACCCTAAACTTTTATAAGGGCCTCCAGGTTAGGGATCTTTCCCCTATATGGGCCTCCAGGTTAGGAACCTTTTCCCCTATAAGGGTCCTTCAGGTTAAGGAAACGTTTCCCTCTAAGGGCCTCCAGGTTAAGGAAACGTTTCCCCTCTAAGGGCCTCCAGGTTAAGGAAACGTTTCCCCTCTAAGGGCCTCCAGGTTAAGGAAACGTTTCCCCTCTAAGGGCCTCCAGGTTAAGGAAACGTTTCCCCTCTAAGGGCCTCCAGGTTAAGGAAACGTTTCCCCTCTAAGGGCCTCCAGGTTAAGGAAACGTGTTCCTCTAAGGGCCTCCAGGTTAAGGAAACGTTTCCCCTCTAAGGGCCTCCGGGTTAAGGAAATGTGTTCCTCTAGGGGCCTCCGGGTTAAGGAAACGTTTCCCCTCTAGGGGCCTCCGGGTTAAGGAAACGTTTCCCCTCTAAGGGCCTCCGGGTTAAGGAAACGTTTCCCCTCTAAGGGCCTCCGGGTTAAGGAAACGTTTCCCCTCTAAGGGCCTCCGGGTTAAGGAAACGTTTCCCCTCTAAGGGCCTCCGGGTTAAGGAAACGTTTCCCCTCTAAGGGCCTCGGGGTTAAGGAAACGTTTCCCCTCTAAGGGCCTCCGGGTTAAGGAAACGTTTCCCCTCTAAGGGCCTCCGGGTTAAGGAAACTTTTCCCTCTAAGGGCCTCCGGGTTAAGGAAACGTTTCCCCTCTAAGGGCCTCCAGGTTAAGGAAACGTGTTCCTCTAAGGGCCTCCAGGTTAAGGAAACGTTTCCCCTCTAAGGGCCTCCGGGTTAAGGAAATGTGTTCCTCTAGGGGCCTCCGGGTTAAGGAAACGTTTCCCCTCTAGGGGCCTCCGGGTTAAGGAAACGTTTCCCCTCTAAGGGCCTCCGGGTTAAGGAAACGTTTCCCCTCTAAGGGCCTCCGGGTTAAGGAAACGTTTCCCCTCTAAGGGCCTCGGGGTTAAGGAAACGTTTCCCCTCTAAGGGCCTCCGGGTTAAGGAAACTTTTCCCTCTAAGGGCCTCCAGGTTAAGGAAACTTTTCCCTCTAAGGGCCTCCAGGAAACTTTTCCCTCTAAGGGCCTCCAGGTTAAGGAAACGTTTCCCTCTAAGGGCCTCCAGGTTAGGGACCCTTTCCCTATAAGGGCTTCCAGGCTTGGGACTCTTTCCCTACAAGGTCCTTGTAGGCTAAGGATCCTTCCCCTGCAAGGGCCTCCAGGCTAGGGACCCTTTCCCTATAAGGGCCTCCAGGTTAAGGAACCTTTACCCTATAAGGGCCTCCAGGCTAGGGATCCTTTCCCTATAAGGGCCTCCAGGCTAGGGATCCTTTCCCTATAAGGGCCTCCAGGCTAGGGATCCTTTCCCTATAAGGGCCTCCAGGCTAGGGATCCTTTCCCTATAAGGGCCTCCAGGCTAGGGATCCTTTCCCTATAAGGGCCTCCAGGCTAGGGATCCTTTCCCTATAAGGGCCTCCAGGCTAGGGATCCTTTCCCTATAAGGGCCTCCAGGTTAGAGATCCTTTCCCTATAAGGGCTTTCAGGCTTGGGACTCTTTCCCTACAAGGTCCTTGCAGGCTAGGGATCCTTTCCCTATAAGGGCCTCCAGGATAAGGAACCTTTTCCCTATAAGGGCCTCCAGGTTACGGAACCTTTTCCCTATAAGGGCTTTCAAGCTAGGGACCCTTTTTCTGTAAGAGCCTCCAGGTTAGAGATCCTTTTCCTATAACAGTCTTCAGGTTAGGGCACCTTGGTGTTTAGACCCCTCAACACCCATTTTTTACTCCATGTCCTGTTGAGTAATGCCCTTCAGAGTCAGACTCAACGCCCTCAACTTACCGCGGGAAGATCCAGTCTACCACTTATGAACGATGATTCATAGCAATCCCAGTCTGTATGGGGGAGCCTCCGGCTCGTGTATCTGCTTACCAAAGCAACCAATCCTAATACATGGGCAAGTTTCTACCCCACTACGGGATCATCATTGTTGGGTTTGTATATTGTATATATGTATTGATATGTAGCATATGACTTGTGATATTAATTTATTAAAGTGATAATATGGACTGTTGTATTAAAAAGATTAAACTGTGTTGGGAATCCAACGTGTGTCATTGGCACGATCGTAGGAGAGAAGCAGCAGCTTCCTTGGTAATCCAGTAATTCCAATTTAATCCAATTGCCACTATGATTTGATGGATCTACAAGACCGGGTAACCCTCCAATTGGTCACTTCTTTCCTGGATATACCATCATACCCTCCCCACTCCTTTCCTGATCATATTGTCCTACCCTCCCCACTCCTTTCCTGATCATACCGTCATACCCTCCCCACTCCTTTCCTGGATAGACCGTCATACCCTCCCCACTCCTTTCCTGGATATACCATCATACCCTCCCCACTCCTTTCCTGATCATGCCGTGATACCCTCCCCACTCCTTTCCTGGATATACCGTCATACCCTCCCCACTCCTTTCCTGATCATACCCTCCCGACTCCTTTCCTGATCATACCGTCATACCCTCCCCACTCCTTTCCTGGATATACCATCATACTTTCCCCACTCCTTTCCTGATCTTACCGTCATACCCTCCCCACTCCTTTCCTGGTCACACCCTCCCCACTCCTTTCCTGAGTATAATGTAATACCCTCCCCACTCCTTTCCTGGATATCCTGTCGTACCCTCCCCACTCCTTTCCTAATCATACCGTCATCACTCCTTTCCTGGATATACCATCATACCCTCCCCACTTCTTTCCTGGATATAACGTCATACCATCCCCACACCTTCCCTGATCATACGCCCATACCCTCCCCACTCCTTTCCTGGATATACCGTCATACCCTCCCCACTCCTTTACTTGATATACCGTCATACCCTCCCCACACATTTCCTGATCACACAGCCATGCCCTCCCCACTCCTTTCCTGTCATACCTTCAGCGCTCCTCTCCTGCACATACTTTCTGCCTCTATACCCCCTACATTCCCCCTTACATATCCTACCTACTAAAACAGTTCTTCAAAATTATTTTTTAATTTTTCTATCCTAGCCCAATGTGGAACAGGCACACCTTTGTTCGTATTCATGATAAATTGCACTTTAGAAAATAAGTAATCAAAAATACTTTATTTTAGACCCCTTAAAGACCACAACATTGGCTTCTTATCTTGTGTGGGTTCTGCGATGTCTGTTCAGAGCCACCTCCTGCACAAAACGTTTGTCACATTCTAAGCAGGCGAAAGGCTTCTCACCCGTGTGAATCCGCTCGTGGTTGAGAAGGATTACCTTTCGCGCAAAGCGTTTTCCACACACAGAACAGGAAAAGGGGCGCTCCCCTGTGTGGCTACGCTGGTGTACACTGAGGGCTCCCTTAAGGCTGAAGCGTTTGCCACACTCCTTGCACTCGAAGGGCTTCTCGCCCGTGTGTGATCGGAGATGGCGGACCAGGTCGGACCTCTGGATGAAACTCTTCCCGCACTCGGTACAGGAGTACTTCTCTAACCCCGCCCTCTGCGCGAAGCACTGCCTGCAGTACGGGCACAAAAGCTGCATCTTCTGCCTGCGGATCCTGCGGTGCACATCTGCGGGTAACTTCAGCGAGAAACATTTCCCGCACTGTGAACAGACAAATCTATTGTTGCCTCGATATGCGGTATGATCGGTAAGATTGCCGGCATGACCAGAAAGATGGCCTCCAATTGTAGAGGAGTTGGGAAGATGTCCACTGAGCACAGCAGGATCAGAAGGATGTCTGTCAAGATTAGAGGCATCGGATGTGTGTCTTCTATTTGTGGAGGGATCAGGAGGATAGCCAGTCTGTGTAGAGTGATTGGGAGGATGTCCAATATCTAGAGAGCAATTTGGTGGATGACAAATCTGTGTGGAGTGATTGGGAGAATGACAACTCTGTGTGGAGTGATTGGGAGGGTGACCGATCTGTGTGGAGTGACTGGGAGGGTGACCAATGTGTGTGGAGTGACTGGGAGGAGGACCAATCTGCGAGGAGTAATTGGAAGGAGGACCAATCTGCGAGGAGTGACTGGGAGGGTGACCAATCTGCGTGGAATGACTGGGAGAATGATCGATCTGCTTGGAGTGACTGGGAGGGTGACCAATCTGCGAGGAGTAATTGGAAGGAGGACCAATCTGCGAGGAGTGATTGGAAGGATGACCAATCTGTGTGGAGTGACTGGGAGCATGTGCAATCTGAGTTGAGCCATTAGGATGTCCAATCTTTGTGGAGCAATTGGGAGGATGTCCAATCTGTGTGGCACAATTGGGAGGAAGTCCAATCTTTGTAGAGAAATTGGGAAGATGTCCAATTTTTGTGGTGCAATTGGGAGGACGTCCCATCTGTGTAGAGTGATTTGGAGGATGTCCAATCTGCGTGGAGCGATTTGGAGGATGTCCAATCTGCGTGGAGCTATTTGGAGGATGTCCAATCTGCGTGGAGCGATTTGGAGGATGTCCAATCTGTGTGGCACAATTGGGAGGATGTCCAATCTTTGTAGAGAAATTGGGAAGATGTCCAATTTTTGTGGTGCAATTGGGAGGACGCCCAATGTGCGTGGAGTGATTTGGAGGATGTCCAATCTGTGTTGAGCGATCTGGAGGATGTCCAATCTGTGTTGAGCGATCTGGAGGATGTCCAATCTGTGTGGAGTGATTTGGGGGACATCCAAAGTGTGTAGAGCAATCTGGAGGATGTCCAATCTGTGTGGAGTGATTTGGAGGATGTCCAATGTGCGTGGAGTGATTGGGAGGATGATTTGGGGGACGTCCAAAGTGTGTAGTGCAATCTGGAGGATGTCCAATCTGTGTAGTGCAATATGGAGGATGTCCAATCTGTGTAAGATGTCCAAGGTGTGTAGAGCAATCTGAAAAACGTCCAAGATGTGTGGAGGGATCAGAAGCACGTCCTCCATACAGATCTTCCCCGACAATCTCTGGATGGAAATCTGGGGTGTTGGGGATTTCTATAGAATCATCTTCTGCTATGCACCTCGGAGATGAAGCGAGAATCTCCAAGATCTCACTGTTCTCAAGTCCATCTACTAGAAACAAATAAAAAAAGATTATAAATGTCTATCAGCCTTTCTTAACCTTTTTACCCCAGATGAACCCATGAAATGTCTTGGGGAACTCATGCGAAGATTAGTCCATTGGGTGTTATCAACAACCCTTACATGGCCAGTGGGACGAATGCCTTCTGGGGGGCGGTTTGTACTAGTAGGGATGAAGGGGGGGGGGGGGGGAATTTGGTCTAGTTGGGATGATTGGGGGAGGCATTTGTGCTAGTTGGGATGATGGGGGGGGGGGGGGGATTTGTGCTAATAGGGATGAACGGGGGGAGACTTGTGCTAGTAGGGATAATTGGGGGGGGGGGGTTGTGCTAGTAGGGATGATGATGGGGGGGGACGGACTTGTGCTAGTAGTGATGATTTGGGGGGGGGGGGATTTGTGCTAGTAGGGATGATTGGGGAGGGAGATTTGTGCTAGTAGGGATTATGGGGGGGCGGACTTGTGCTAGTAAGGATGATGGGGGGGGGGGGGTTTATGGTAGTAGGGATGATTGGGGGGGGGGGGGATTTGTGCTAGCAGGGATGATGGGAGGCGGACTTCTGCTATTAAGGATGATGGGGGGTTTATGCTAGTAGGGATGATGGGGGGGACTTGTGCTAGTAGGGAAGATTGGGGAGGATTTGTGCTAGTAGGGATGATTGGGGGGGGGGGGGG